>NC_056745.1:1398891790-1399039290 GCF_019279795.1 Protopterus annectens
ACTATCATGTATTCACTCTACTGTATGACTCCCTAATTAAGACTTCAAACCTTAAACTGGCTAAAAAGATGAATTTGAAGACTTTAGTCTTCCCACCGAGTAGGTCCTCGATGACTGCAATACAAATTAGCATGCACTGAAGGCAGTTTTGATCAATAATAAAACTATAATGGATGCTCTGGATCACAAAGTCTCACAGGATTTACATTTGCTCTTGTACTTGTTGGGTTTATCAAACCAATTGAATGACCACAAATTATGTTGTCTTACCTAGTCTGGGTCCAAGTTATAGCATCACTGTGGATGTACCCATCTTTTTGAGGACATACTTAGGCCTGCTGAGCATGATGCAATTTTACCATGTAGAAATTGTTTAAAAGAAGGCAATGTTCATGTCCAGAAACATTTCTGGTGCTTCCATTTCAAGTGCACTCTTCTAAATTGTGGGCACAATGTGTATTCCAGCCTGTTTTATTAACTAAAAGGCATTTTCAGCAAGTAAATACTATATTTCTGAAAAGCTACTAAAGTCTTTGCAGCCAAGAATGCCCTAATTAGAAGTGAAATTCTTCATCATAGCACTCCACTTAACATTCTGCTGTAAGTTTACTCATGATAACTATTTTCATCTCATGGAAATTATTTATTTTATGAAGTGCAGGTTGGATGCTGTACCCTCCAGGTTGTGTAAAGCCTATCTGAATGCAAACATGTTGTTAGTATGCAAATTGTCAGGTCTGAAATAGGAATTGGTGTTTTTTCATCATAGTTTGGAGAGGCTTTAATTACTACTGTCATTGAGAGATCGTCTTAGGATCGAAATAGTCTGAAGAGTTTCTAGCTTATCATTAACTTGCCTTTTATTAGTTGTAGAGAAGTGGCTGTGATTTAGCTCAAATCATATTTAAATACACATGACCACCTCAGTTATTTCCTATCTGACTTCAGGAAAATACACAGTACTTAGACTTCTCATTTATGACCTGCCTTCAAGCAAAGACACACTACTGAGAATTCTCATTTACAATCTGACTTTAAGAAAAGACACAATACTGAGAGACTTCCCACTTCCAATCTGACATCAAGAAAAACACAGCAGTGAGACTTCTCTCTTAAGAGTGCTTAATAATCTCTTGTGAGGAATGAGCATTATCATTCCATGCTAGACCTATGGTCCTACTTGATTTCTCCTCTGCATCTGACACTGTGGATCATGCAGTTCTACAGCAACATTGGGAAATCTACTGTAGTTTGTCTGCCACAGCCCTGAAATGGGTTATCGCTCAACTTTTGGGCAGACTCAGGTAGTTGTGGTTATTTATTCTAGGGACTGACCCTTGATTTGTAAGGTACCCCCAGAATTCCATTGTTGGCCAGACGTTGTTGATGATGTACATTTTTTTTACTGCATTATAGCATTCAAAGTGCATTTTGAGGTACCCGTCTTAGGCAGATGATACACAACTGTTCCTGTCTTTTTCTCAGGTATGGGTTTCCACCCTGACCTAATTACAAGATAGCCTGGCTGTCATACTTAAATGGACGAGAGGTTGTCATTTGAAATACAATCCAGACAAGACAGAGGTGATGACCATGCATTCAATCTGCAAGTCCTCTGTTGATTTTAGTCAATGGTGAGAATAAGCTGGAATTTTTGATCTAATTTTGAAACTGGTTGCAATCTTTTTATTTGGTTAACCCTAATACAGAAGATGTTAACTGTTGCTAAATCTTCTTTTCATCATCTTAGGATCAGTTTCCAGATTGAACTACTGATTTCAACCAAAGATTCGCTAGTGGTTATACATGCTTTTGTTTCATGTTTAGATTACTGTAATATCATTTACTTGTAAATGGATAGCTGGGATATGGGCCTCCATCATCTGGTGTAGAATTTTGCAGCAAGTCTTTTAACCAGACTAGGGCATGAGTTCTACATGGTATCCCTGCTATTCAATGTATAATAGTGAAACAGCAAGTCTCACTATGCTGAGATTCAAAATATCAGCAACACACCATCTAAAAGCCACTCCAAGTAAAAACCAATATCATAAACTAAAAAAAAAAAAAAAAAAAAAAAGCACTGATTTTATATGGTGTGTACCCTGTGCATCCCCCAATGTAGCAGATGTGCCTACATTCTCCAGATATCTAAAATATATAAATTCTGCGGATCCACAACATCAGAAAACGGGAAAATGAAATAAAGGGAAAAAAATCATATTTTCTCTTAACTTCAAGTCTGCATCTTTGGAGATTATACAAAATGCAGCTGAGAAAAAAATCAACACACAGCACACAATGATATGTCAGTGATGCAACATTTTGCTTACAGATACATGACATTCCAAAAGCCAACAAAACTACTTGACAAACTAGTGATTCTGGCAACTGACAGCTTCAAAGTTATTCTTGTTCTAATCTCTTACAAGGTCCATTAAGGCTTATTTACTTCAGAAAACATATTAACTACTTGACTCAAATTAATGTGTATTTTTATTGCTAGTTATAATGTAAAACCATTTACATGATTTATGGTTGGATCTTATTTACTGATGTCATACTGAGTCAACTGAAATTGCAAGCTTTTGCTACAGAGATTATTTGTTTTACACTTTATGTTTTATATGTTATGTTTTAATTTCTAGCTTTTAGTGTAACAAGACTAGTTTTTTTTTGCTTGTGAAATTAATTTTATTAGCAGATAATGAAAACTGTAACAGCCTTTATTCAGAATAAATACATTTACAGAGTAAGAAGGAGCAGTTTGACTTTAAAAAAAAATCATACTGTAAAAGGAAAATCAGTATGTGTAAGATTCTTAAAAAACAGTCCATTAATAAACTGCAGAAACTTACTTTATGAAAAAGAACATATAAATCTGTGGTACGTCAGCAAATAACATTTAAAAGTAGAAAATACTTTTGGAAATAGCATCGCACTATGTATTATTACATTAAAAATTCTGACATCAAAAGTGAAAACTTATTAACCAGCTAGTTAGCTATTCTCAGCTTCTCAGACTACCCTGAACTGTTTACAGTTGGTCTTTCATCCAGACTAGATGGCTTTGAAGTATTTTTTTTTCAAATATTTTTTTATTTTCCAAATAATAACAAGACTAGGTTTAAGTACAATAATACATTTGATTTTCTGCTCATGTATACACCAGTGACTGTGGTGACAATCACATCATATGCCAAAAATGTAGTCTATACCACTTGGTTGAGCAGAATAATGGTAAAAACAAAAACTGCATGTAAAATAAAAAAACAAACAATAGGTGAACATTATATTTCTTTTAATTTGATAGTATACACTCAGAAAAATGGCTATCACCATGTGTGCACTATATGCTACAGAATGAAGAAACGTGTGTGTTAAGTTAAATATGAATGAAGTAAGCAAAGTATATGTTGTAGAGCCTTTATATATATATATATATATATATATATATATATATATATATATATATATATATATTATAGATATTTACACTATAGACGTTTACATTTCAGTTTTTTTGTTTTTTGTTGTTTTACTTCGGATTTCGAACTTTTACAAGTTCGAACATATATTCTTGGCCATATGTGGTTTGAACTTGTAAAAGTTCGATCTACCAAAGTAGACCCATATATATATATATATAAAATCTTAAAATACTGAAATCTCGAATTTCAGTATCTCAAGACTGCTGAAAGTGCAGTTGAGTGAAACTGCACTTAATCAAATTCGAAGTGTGAAATTCGTGGTTGTGGTGGCACGGTAAGTGGGATTTACTGTGTTTGTAAGGTGCAGTATTCTGTGGGATATGGTTTGCCTGCCGTTGTGTGGATATATGCGGAGATTTAGGTAAGTGCCATTTTTTTAAGAGTTTTATAGGTTCATATGTTCATAGTTAGGTACTAGGCTATCGGCCCAAGGGCCTAAGTAAGCCTACCCAACAAGATTCCCTGGCTTACTCCACCCAAGAAAGTAATTTTCCTGTGTCCCTGTCAAGCAGAGCCACAGAAGTGATCCCTGGGGTGTATTTCCTATTTCCCATCCACTCATCAAGATTTTTCTTGAAGAGTGCTAATGAGGAACATTGCCTGACATAGATGGGTAGCTTGTTCCAGAGTATGCGAAGTCTCTGGGACAGGGATCTATCCCTCCAGCATGTCCTGTTTATTGTGGTGGCAAGGTTTGGGTCCCTAAAGCATGTAGCTTGGAGGGATAGGGATTTCTTTAGGTGTAGCATGTCCAACAGCTCTGGGTTTGACATAGTTTTATATGCTAGGCAAAGATCACCTCAGAGTAGGCAATATGCTATGGAGTAAAGCTGGAGTTTTTTGAGACAGTTGGTGCAGAGCACCTGTTTGAGGCCAGTAATCCTCTGTGAGGTGCTTCTGTGGCCTTTCTAGCTGCTGCAGATGTTTCGTGAGGTACATTCCAAAAGGGGCGTTGTACTCTATAATGGGTCTAATGAGTGTCAAGTAGAGGGAAACAATAACCTCTTTTTTCCTGGATGAGAACCCTTTTGTGATGAGGTGTGCCACGTAGAAGGATTTGCTGACTACTGTGGTGATGTGATTATCAAAGGAGAGACTACTGTCCACCTGTGTCCCAAGGTCTCTTATCACACTTTCGGTGTTAAGTAGACTACCAACTATATGGTAGCTCATGGGTACAGAGTTTTTACCAAAGGGGATGACAATGCACTTTTTGGCATTGAGCTTGAGGCCATGGCTCTGACACCAGGCATCTGTCTCAGTGAGCCCTTCTGTAGGATGTCCACATCATTTGGGGACTCGATTATGCCTCCTAGTTTGCAGTCATCTGTGAACTTCATTAGCCAAAGGCCTTATGTGTTACCCTGAACTTCAGAGAAGTAAATACCAAACAGGAGAGGTCCCAGAACTGAACCCTGTGGTACTCCACTTGTCACTGATTTGAAGTCAGATTTGGAGTCTACAACATTTACAGTGTGGGTTCTGTCAGTGAGCCAGTTTGCAAGCCATCTTGTGATGTAGAGATTTATACCTAGTTTAGTGAGTTTAGCTATAATTCCAGAATGGGGGATGGTGTTGAAAGCCTTGGAGAGATAAGATAGGCTGTGTGAACCACCTTGCCCTCGTCTATGGCTTTGGTGACTGCCTCAAAGAAGTTGGGTAGGGATTTGAGTGTATGTGAGTGTGTTGGGAAGTTTTATGTGTAGGTTAGAGTATGAGTGTGTTGGGAAGTTTTAAGTGTAGGTTAGGGTAGGTAGTTAAGAGTGTGAGTTTGTAATTGTTGAGAGTGCTGGTGTTTGTACGTATGTGGTGTGTGTTTGTGCAAGGGGAATATAGAGTATGTAGTGGTGGGTTTTATGTCTGTCTTTTTAGTGCGACCTCAGAATTAGTAAATATAAGTAGCAGGGGTATGGGGGGAGCAGGGGGACCCTTATATGTAGGGTGGGTGTGTGTATTTATGTTTGTGTGTGTTTTGTTGGTTTGTTGTAGTGTGGGAAGGAAGATGTATGTATGTTTGTTTGTTTGTGTAGTGGAGAGTGTATTTAAAAGTCACGATTTTGAATTTTGCGCTTTTGGGGTTTCGATATTGTGAATGTTCGGCTTTAAAGTCTCGAGATACTGAAATTCAAGATTTCATTATTTTGAGATTATAAAGTGTATCTACAGCTGAAACAATGTCTATAATTTTTTAAATGCTATGTTTCTCAAACTGTATAATGTCTGTAACATTTGGGTTCATAGGTAAGTACTAGGCTATCTGCCTGAGGGCATCTATAAGCCTAGCCAGAATGTGTTGGCTTTCACCGCATCTTTACATTAGTTCTCTGTGCCTGTGTCCAGCAGAGCCATTAGTTCCTTGTGCCTCTGTCCAGCAGAGCCACTGCAGTGATCCCCAATGTAAATTTTCTGTTTCCCATCCACTCGTCAAGGATTCTCACCTCTGAGTAAAGTACAGCTGGAGCTTCTTCAGTCGGGCTGCATAGGGCATCTGTTTGAGACCAGTGATGCTCTTGGTAAGGTACTTCTGTGGTCTTTCCAGCTGTTGCAGGTGTCTTGTAAGGTACATCCCAAATGGGGCACTGTACTCTATGATGGGTCTGATGAGTGATGAGTAGAGGGGCAGAATAACCTCTTTTGTTCTAGATGCGAACTCTTTTGTGATTAGGTGGGTGACATAGAAGGATTTTCTAACCACCTTGGCAATATGATTATCAAAGGAGAGATTACTATCTACCTGGGTCCCCAGACACCTTATTACATTTTCTGTATTTAGGGGACTACCACGTCTGTGGTAGTTCATGGGTGCTTTGTTTTTTCCAAAGGAGATGACTATGCACTTTTTGGCATTTAGCTTGAGGCCATGATTTTGACACCAGGTATCCATCTCAGTGAGACCCTTTTGGAGGATGTCTGTAACAGCCAGAGAGTCAGTTATGGCCCCCAGTTTGCAGTCGTCTGTGAACTTGCTCAGCCATAGTCCCCCTGTGCTTGCCTGTACCTCTGAGAAGTATACCAAACAGGAGGGGTCCCAGGAATGAGCCATGGGGGACGCCACTTGCAACCGGTTTAGAGTCAGACCTAGAGCCTGCAACTCTCAATGTGTGGGTTCTATCCATGAACCAATTGTCAACCCATTTCATGACGTAGGGATTTATGTTCAGGCTGGTGAGCTTGTCTATAACACCAGAATGGAGAATGGTGTTGAAAGCCTTTGCAAGGTCTAGGTAAGCTGGGTGGATCTCCTTTTCCTCGTCTAAAGCCTTGGTAACTGTCTCAAAAAAGTCCACCAGGTTTAGGAGGCATGATTTGCCCTTAACAAAGCCAAACTGGGTAGGGTCCAATGTTTGGAGGTTCCCAATGTCTCTTTTAATGAGTTCCATGATGATATGCTCCATAGCCTTGCAGATCAGGTTAGTCAGGCTTATAGAGCGATAGTTTCTGGGGTCTGTTCTGGCTCCACCCTTGTGGAGCGGGATAACTGTGGAGCTTTTCTCCCCGGGCCTCTGCTGAAAACGAACCTGCGTCTAGTTGGACTCTCCCGGTCAACAAATGTAAACAAAATAAAATAAATAAATATATATATATATATATATATATATATATATATATATATATATATATATATATACATGTATAAAGAGAGAGAGAGATACATTTTTTTACAATGCAGACAGTAACATGGTACATAATGCTCAAAAGACATGCAAGTAAATATGCTTTTTGGTTCTTCATCATTAATGGTTGAAATAATAATGTGATACAGGCACATCTACCAACCTAAAATGTAGATATGATATGATATAATATGAACCAGTCAGTGCTGCTTAATTTCCTGCAAATGTAAAATAAAAAAATACAGAAGTTGGTGACAAAACATAAAGGGGCAAAATGTTTTTGTGCACTAATAACAGGTGTTTTGCTGTGTTATACCGCCTCCTGACAAAAGCTCTGTGTTAGATTTCTGTTTGATTCTAATACCTTATAATTCAGTGACCTTACTATCACACATATTTTTTATGATTACTTTAAGCTCATTCTTATTCATGTACTGATAATCTCATCTTCTGTACATACGCATTCAGGCATACAGTAAAAAGCATGCCTAACATAACCCAGCACAGAATACGTGCCCTCTAAGATAGCCTGCCTGTTGCTTATGCTTGAAGTCATAAGTGTGCTAAAACTCACCAAAGCTTATCATTATCATTTTCTAAACAAAAATATCACAAGCTTTCCTAAAACTGTCTACCTCAACCCAAGCAGAAGCAGTTCATTCCACTTGTCCAAACACTACCATAGTAAGGACTCATTAAGAAGGAGTTTTTCTAATCCACAGACAGTACAGAAATGTATAATATGTAGTACTCTTCCAGAAGTCCTCTTTAGAGGATAATACAGCACAACATTGAATCAATTATATCCATATGACATAATTAAAAGCAATTAAATTAATTTGAAATTAAAGCAAGGAAATGGAAAAAATCATTCATGTATTTATTTGACATTTGTTAACTGGGTTGGTCCAAATGAGCCATATTGCCTTTTTTCAGTGGAGACCTGATGAGAAAAGCTCCAGTTTACAGAAATAATGACATTTTATACATGAGCAAAAACATTTTTAAACAATAATATACACAAATTATGTACATAAACAAACTTTAAACAATATTATACAAAAATGATGTACATGAACAAATAAACAAAGAAATACAAGTGACTGATGAGCAGTGATGGATGACAAAGTAACTAGCATATACAACATTGTAGGACAGAATGGAAGTAATCGTTGCAAACTTTAAAAAAATAAATTGCAAAAAGAGAGAGAGCAGTCAGTAAAGGAGATTATTTACAAGGTAGCTTAAAGTATGAATAAGAGAATTATATACAAACAGTGAGAGTGGAGATATAAATTAAGGGGAGTAAGGCAAGGGTATGATTTTGAGTTTAGGAAGTAGGTTTTGACTTTAGTTTTGAAGAGGATGGTACTATGAATGCTACGGATGTCAGGAGAAAGCCTATTCCAAGCTTGGGAAACCAAATGTATAGGAGTTTGCCAAAATGTTTGTTTGGTTTATAAATCTCTAAAAGGTTCTGGTCAAAGCTAAGAAGTGAACGAACTGGGAAATAAGGGGAAACTGTGGAGGAGAGAGAGGGACAGGCTGAGAGTTTGTACAGCAGGGAGTGAGTTAGTTGGAGCTGGGATAGAAACAGGAGCTGGAGGAATTCAAACCACTGAAGTTTGTTCATGTCAAGGCAGTGACGAGATTTGTATGGTTGGTCACAGGTGAATCTGTCTATGTCGTTATATGTTTGTTCGAGTTTGGTTAGTAGGGATGCCTGTAGGTGGGTCAGGATAGAAGAGGTGTAGAGAAGGCATGAAAGGAGAAAGGCTTGAGAAAGACTGCGTTTGGAGTTGGGAGCTAGGAATTTCTTATTTCTATAGAGAAGACCCAAATTCTGGTTGTTTTTTTTTACTACAGTGTTGTATATGGATGTCAAATTTAAGCTGGTTGTCAATTATAGTACCAAGTAGCTTGGTGTGTGGTTCAGCTTTGATAAGGATGTTGACATGAGAAGAGATGGTAAAGGTGGATTTGTGGTGGGAGACAGATTTGGGAAGGAACAGTAGGAGCTTAGTCTTTTTGGCACTGATTATGAATTGCTGGTCAGTAAGCCACTTTTCTACAGATGAGAAATTAATTTGGGTGAGGGAAAGATGGTTGGAGATGTTATCAGAGACAGAGATTATAGTAGAGTCATTGGCTTATTGTATGAGGGAGGAGGTGGTGCAGGAGGAGTAGAATTAATTAATGAATATGTTGAAGAGGAGAGGACCAAGGACTGAGCCCTGAGGGATGCCAGTGTGGATAGGTAGAAAGGTGGAACAGGTGGATTGCCACAGTACAGACTGGAGTCTGTATGCAAGTTAGCTGGAAAGCCACTGGACAGTAGATGGAGAGAAATTAAGATCAGTTAGTTTAGCAATAAGCATGGGATGAGAGACAGTATCGAAAGCTTCAGACAGGTCAAGTAAGAGAGAAGATACAGGAAGATTTTTATCCCTGGCTTCAGGAACAGTATGGGTGAAACATAAGAGGGCAGTGGAAGTCCTATGATTAGGCCTGAAGCCATGTTGAGAAGGGGTCAGATGGTTTTCCTTGAGTAGGAATTTAAGAAGCTGGTTATGAATACATTTTTCTAGGAGTTTGGAGGGTGGACAGAGAATGGCAATGGGTCTGTAATTTGATGGATCTGTAGAGTTACCTCCTTTGTGAAGTGGTATGGTATAGAAAGATTTCCAGATATCGGGGACAGCGGCTTCTTGGATAGATCTGTTAACAAGGACAGAGACAAGACTGTAGAGTGGGCTTATATATATACAGTGGATATAAAACGTGTACAAACCACTGTTAAAATGCTAGGTTTTTGTGATATAAAAAATGAGACCACAATAAATCATTTCAAAACTTTTCCCACCTTTAATGTGACCCATAACCTGTACAATTGAAAAACAAACAACTCTGTTAGGGAAAAATGTAAAAAAATAAAAAACGTACAACAAGCTGGTTGCAAAAGTGAGCATACCCTTAAACTAATACTTTGCTGAAGCACTTTTTGATTTAATTACAGCATTCAGTCTTCTTGGGTACACACTTGCCATCAATTAAAGAGACTGATTAACCCCAAATAAAGTTCAGCTGTCCTAGTAGGATTTTCCTGACATTTACTCAGTTGCCTGCTACAGCAAAACCCATGGTTAGAAAAGAGCTTTCAAAGCATCAAAGTGATTTCACTGTTGAAAGGTATCAGTCAGGAGAAGGGTACAAAAAATTTCCACACCATTGGATATACCATAGAACACAATGAAGACAGTCATTAAAACGTGGAGAAAATATGGGACAACAGTGATGTTGCAAAGAACTGGACATCCCCCCAAAATTGATGAAAAGACAAGATGAAAACTGATCAGGGGGGCTGCCAAGAGACCTACAGCAACAATGAAGGCGCTGCAGGAATTTCTGGCAAGTACTGGTTGTGTACTACATATTCTCCATTTGTCTGGACTATGGGGTAGGGTTGCAAGATGGAAGCCTTTTCTTACAAAGAAAAACATCCAGACCCGGCTAAAATTTGCAAACCAATACATCCTGTCTCCCAAAAGCATGTGGGAAAATACATTATGGTCTGATGAGACCAAGGTTGAACTTTTTGGCTACAATTCCAAAAGGTATGTTTGGTGCAAAAACAACACTTCGCATCACCAAAAGAGCACCATCCCCAAGGGGAAGCATGGTGGTGGCAGTATCATGCTTTGGTATTGTTGTTGCTTTTTTTCAGCTGGAACTGGGGCTTTAGTCAAGGTGGAGGGAATTATGAACAGTTCTAAATACCAGTCACTTTTGGCCCAAAACCTTCAGGCGTCTGCTAGAAAGCTGAAGATGAAGAGGAATTTCACCTTTCAATATGACAATGACCCCAAGCATACATCCAAATCAACAAAAGAATGGCTTCACCTGAAGAAAATTAAAGTTTTGGAATGGCCCAGCCAGAGCTCAGACCTAAATCCAATAGAAAATCTGTGGGATGAACTGAATAGGGCTGTGCACTAGAGATGCCCTCGCAATTTGACAGATTTGGAGCACTTTTGCAAGGAAGAGTGGGCAAATGTTGCCAAGTCAAGATGTGACATGCTGATAAACTCCTACCCAAGAAGACTGAATGCTGTAATTAAATCAAAAGGTGCTTCAACAAAGCATTAGTTTAAGGGTGTACACACTTATGCAACCAGCTTATTGTACAATTTTTATTTTTTATATTTGTTCCCCTAACAAATTTGTTTGTATTTCACTTGAATTGTATAGGTTATATGTCACATTAAAGGTAGGAAAAGTTTTGAAATGATTTATTCTCATCTCATTTGTTTATATCACAAAAACCTGGCATTTTAACAGGGGTGTGTACACTTTATATCCACTGTATATATATATACACACACACACACATTTTAAATATGTTCACACACACACACACACACACACACACACACACACATATATATATATATATATATATATATACACACACACACACACACACACACACACACACACACACACACACACACACACACACACACACACACACACACACACACAAACACACACAAACACACACATTTTGGCAAAGAAAATAAAGAAAATGGTTATATATTGTTGAGAAAGGCAACAATTTGCTAAGCTACAGGACTGTTTAATGAAAGGTGGAGGAAAAGAAATAGTAGAGTGACCGAATAAAGAAAGGGAAGTAAAAGTAAAATGAAGGTAGGCAAACATAGAAGGTAAAGTTAGAATATTTAAGAGTTAATGATTGGAAATATGAAGAAAGAATAAAGTATGGTTGCACAGGGGTGGATGAGCAGAGGCAGCTTCACTTGACAAAGAGGTATGATTTTAACAGGATTTAAAGTGATATGGATTTTTGCTTTCACAGAGAGTTGGTGTGAGGGAGTTCCACTGCTGAGAAATGTAGTTGAAAGTAGAAAGCATTGCCATGAGAGTTATTGGTTGGTGTGACATGACAGGATTTTTTCAGGTATCTGAGTGTACAGGCAGGTGAGTATCATGTCATGAGGGAAGACGGAGCTGGGCATTTTTCAGGAGTATGTAGAATGTTTTGCTCTGTCTTCAGTTGAGAACTTTTTAAGAAATTGGGGTATTCAAGCCAGTTAAGTTGCTTGACTGCAATGCAGTGATGAATGCAAGTGGGTGAATTAGTGGCAAATTTAGAAAAGTTATTATATGTCTGTTAAAACTTAGTTAGGTGGGCGGATTTTAGGCTGATTAAGGTAGAGGCTGCATATCATAGACTGACTAGGAGGGAAGATGCTATATATTTCCAGGTGGTGTCTGGAAGGGTTTGACTTTGTATAGCATGCCCAGTTTCTAATGGCCATTTTTAGTCATTTGTTGAAATCAAGGATTGAATTTGAGGTTTTCATCAATTGTATGTCACAGCAGTATAGAATGTGATACAGTTTCTCTATGGTACCATAAGAGGAGGTTACATGAAAATAAGTTTTGGCATATCAGTAGGTTTTAGAGGTGAACAGCATGAGCATTCTTTGAATGGACTTGGATGTAGCATTTGTAGCCTTTGAGCCAAATTTGTATTGATTATTGAATCAAATTTCTACTGATGAGAATGAATGCTGGGTGTTAAGACTGCAGCTCTTGAATTGTATTGGCAGAAGAAATAATGGTTGAATCATCAGTCAGCATACTGAATGACAGGCTAGTCGCCTGAGTATAAGGGCATGTTACTGAAGAAAATGTTAAACAGCAGTGGACTTAGAATTGAGCCCTGTAGAACTCCCACCAGTTTGGAGAAAGAGGTTGATATAGCTTGTTGCTGTTTGACACTTTGTGACATATTTGAGAGGAAGAAGGCAAATCAGGTGAGAGGGTATGGGAGAGGCCTGTATCTGAGAGTTTATGAAGGAGAGTATTGAGAGAGACTGTACTGACTGTTTTAAAGAGATCAACAACACTGAATTCTTTAAATAGCTCAATGCATACTCTACAAATTATTCATAGTTGTTTCCATGGTGGTAAATGATACTTACGAATAATACTCATGCAGTGTCTGTACTATGGCAAGACCTAAAACCATGCTGGAATGCAGAGATGAGGTTACTGGATAGGGAAAAAAATTGAGAAGTTGGGCAGAGATGCATTTTTCAAAGATCTTGGAGAGTGGAAAGAGTATAGCAAATGGTCAGAAATTAGTCAGTTCACTACAATTTCCACCCTTGTCAAGGGTCAGGATATGAGATTTTTTGTAAAATTAAGGGAAATGGGATTTGCATACTGATATATTGATGAGACTAGATAAGGTAAGCTAAGGTGTCTACTGCAAGCTAGGGGTAGTCAGTGGGTAGGCTGATGGGGACTAGTGCTGTGGGTTTTAACTTGGAGACCTAAGTAAGAATTTTGTTGGTTGAAATCGGTTGAGTTGTGAAAGTACTGTGGTTGGGGGTTAGATTATGGGGAGAGCAGGAGGCAAAGTTAGGGACGGAAAAAGAGGTGGCTGCAATAATAATGAAGTAGAAGTTAAAGGGTCATGAAGTTTTGTAGTGAGTTGGGTAGGGATGGCTTGTTGGTTTTAGAAGTTCAGATATAACTTTGTTATTTAAGAGCATTTTTTTTCCTCTAGACAATCTTGAGCTTTAGTTGTATTTCTGACAATACTACAGGCTTAAAAGATAAAGACAGACAAGGAGAGTTTTGTCAACTCACCAGTCCTTCAGGCCTTATTTCTTTGTCTCATTAATACTTTTGTTGCTAATAACATCCTTCAGGCCTTATTTCTTTGTCTCATTAATACTTTTGTTGCTAATAACATCCAGGGGCAAGTTTAGATTTGACTCACTTTTTTTCCTGATTGATGCATGAGCATCTAATATGGTTAGGAAGGTTTTAGAATGTTCCATTTGTAGACTCTGAGGGTTTTGTTATAATTGTCTTAATTGAATTCATAGAGGTTTCTGACATGGATGTATAGAATAGTTTTTGTGTAGTCAAGGGCATACAAATGGCAATGGTGGACTGGTGATTGCTTAAAGAGTCAGGTAGAATTCCTGTTTCAGTTATACAGTCTGGATCATATGTTAGAATTAGGTATACAAAATCTTTCCTACAATGTGAGAAAAAAGATACAGGTATTAACTCCCCTTGCTTTGCTGAACTGAGCTGATGGGGGAGGACCAAATTCTCCCATGTGATGAGTAGGTGGATCTCCAGAGTGCCCCACTCTCAGAATGTGTGGTTAATTGATATCAGTATGTGGTTAATCATAGTGCCTACATTCTTGAGAACAATGATTTACTGTGATCACTGACATTCAAGGTTTTAGTTAAAGGTCTTGATTCCACTTATTAAGTAAATAGAAGTATAATCTAATGCCTTTTACATGCTCTGTTGCCTTTTTTGAACAGAAAGATGCCGCTTTAGGTGTTTTAACAACAAAGAGGCTTGGTAAATTGCGTTTAGCCATGCCAGCACCAGTAACACCACCACTGAGGAGAAAAATGCCTGTCGCTTTATGTTTCCAATTTAGTATCAGCCATTGCTACATTTTTTCCAGCCTATCCACCTCTAGATTTTTATCAATGAGGGGGGAGTGACTACAGACCCTAGGAACTACTGCCCCATTAGTCTGATGAGTCTGATATGTAAGGCTATGGAGTGCATCATCATGGACTTTATAAATAAGAACATAGGGAATCTCCAAACTCTGGACCCCACACCGTATGGGTTTGTGAAAGGTAGATCATGCCTGCTCAAACTGATAGACCTCTTTGAGTCTGTCACTAGAGATGTGGATGAGGGCAAGGTAGTTCACACAGCCTACCTAGATCTTGCCAAGGCCTTCGACACCAGTGCTCACTCAGAAATCATAGATAGACTCACTAAACTAGGCATAAACCCCTATGTAATAAGATGGGTTGCCAACTGGGTCACTGATAGAACCCACACTGTGAAAGTAGCAGACTCCTAATCTGACTACCAACCAGTTACATGTGGTGTTCCACAGGGACCGGTCCTAGGTCCTCTCCTGTTTGGCATCTACTTCTCTGAAGTTCAAGCCAACACAAAGGGACTCTGGCTGACCAAGTTTGCAAATGATTGCAAATTGGGAGCCATTATTGATTTTCCAACTGAGGTAGACATTCTACAAAAAAGCCTCACTGACTCCAATGACTGCTGCCAGAACCATGGCCTTAAGCTCAATGCCAAAAAGTGCATTGCCATCCCATTTGGAAAAATTCAGTGCCCATGAACTACCACATAGGCGGTAGTCCACTAAACACTGAAGGTGTGATAAGACACCTGGGGAAACAGGTTGACAGCAACCTCTTCTTTGATAACCAAATTACCACTGTAGTCAGAAAATCCTTCTATGTGACACATCTCATTACAAAAGGTTTCTCATCCAGGAAGAAAGAGGTCATAATCCTTTTCTACTCATCTCTCATTCGACCTATTATAGAATACAACGCCCCATTTCATATGTACCTCATTAGACACCTACAACAACTGGGAAGTCCACAAAAATACCTCACTAATAGGATCTTAGCCCTTAGACACATAGTGGGGCTTGCCCCTTGCAAAAAAGTTATTTTTTGTACCAGCCTTTAGGAAAGAAGCTTTACGTTTTGAACAAATGAAGTTTGAGATTTTGGTCTATCACTCTGAAATTAACCCATGGATAGCTAGCTAGATAGATAGATAGATAGATAGATAGACAGACAGATAATAGATGAATGGATAAATAGAAAGGAAAATAGAAAGATAATGGACATAGTATACATTAATACCCTTTTGGAGAATGAACATCAGCATATTAAGCGGGTTTGCTATTTATCAAGAGTAAAATAAAAATGTAAATAAACTCAATCAATCAATCAACTAGCAAAGGTAACAGCAGCAGCAGTTACAAGAACTTGTCATTTTATTTCCCCCTTGTTAAGCATGGCCTAAAAAGCCATGTTTAACAAGGTAGAAAAAAAATTTAAACGGAGCAGTCGGGTGGATAAGAATACACAATAAAACAAAATTCCACTTGGGTCAAACTTCCGTAACCTGAAATAAAGTCACCAAATGCAGTATTCCACTCTATTTATTCACCAAGGTAGCAAGAAAGTTCATAAAATGGCCTGCTGAACAGCCAAAAACACACTAGCAGCAAAACAGTAGCAGCAAAAGAATTCAAGCAAAACAGTTCCAAAAAGTAAGCACTTTCGTCCACTTAAAATGTGGACTTTATCAAACCAAAGTATCTCACCATTTAGGGAGTTTAAATAACAGTCCCATAATCCCCTTTAATTAAAAAACAACCAATGCAATTAATCAATTAAATACATACATAATAAACCCTTCAACACTCGTTTAAATTACCTAATTTCGTTGTTTAAAAAACAATTAAAACACAAAATCCTTACAGAATACAACATGAATCAAAGTGTACGTGCTTTGTCTTTTAAAATGGGTGCTAAATTAAAATGTTCATTCATTCCTGGTGGGTACATTGCTCCTAGTTTAAGCTGCAATCAGATTTCACTGTTACTAATCCTATTACCCCAATCCCCACCCCTAGGGGTCTCTCAAAACATTTTCCAAAATCCCAAACTTAAAACTAGCTTGTTCTGTACAAATCAGTGTGTGTTTGAATAGGGAGTTATTAGGGTTCTTGGTTTCTATGGCATATAGATGCTCGTAAATACGCTTATGGAGCACTTGTTCTGTTTGTTCCACATAAAATCCTTGGTAACTTGGACATATACCTAAGTAAACTAAACCCTTACTATTACAATTTCCATTAGCCAAGTGGACCCAAATCTGGAACTCACCTACAGTAACAGATGTTCCCTCAAGAATGTGTGGACAATACCTACATGCTCCACATTTCTGAGTCCCTTTATCCCTGTCCTTTAAGGACATGGGATGTTCCAGATAATGTTTCATACCGGGCCCAACTCTGTAAATAAACAAAGGTGAAGTACCCAGAAAACTGTACACCTCACCATTACCTTCAATTATAACCCAATTCTTTGACATGATGTTCCTGTTTGCCCAAAATTACAGTATTGTGTATCCATAGCTTTAGAAAAATTATTATCCTGGGTCTTCAATCAACTCCTTGGGGGTCCTATCATACCCAAATGAAGGTAGGAATCCCCCCCCATTCCTTAAGGATCTCTTTCCCCAAGGGGTAAACCATTTCTTCAGGGTAACCCCTATCCAAGAACATCTGCGTAAGATAACCCAACTCACATTTAAGGTCAACCAAAGTGGAACACATTCTAGCTCCTCGAATCATTTGCCCCATCACAAGGTTTTTCTTAATATGAAAGGGGTGTCTATTATTGAAAGCCAAGAAGCTATTAGAATATGTAGATTTTCTGTAAACCCTAGATGTAAAGGTTCCCGTACACCTGTCAATTGAAATGGTCACATCCAAGTAATCAATTGTGTCAGGGGAAAATTTGTGCGTGAATTTAAAATAAGGACACATTTGGTTAATATACAAGAAAAAGTTGTTTGCCACCATTTCCCCTCTCTTCCAAAGAACAAAAACATCATCTAGGTAATGGAGGTATAAAGTCCATTCCTTTTCAAACCCAGAGGTGAAAACAAACTTCTCCCAAGTTGCCATGACCAAATTTGCAAAAATACGGGCACTGCTAGACCCCATAGCCACCCATTTTATTTGTCTGAAGTATTTGTTTTCAAAAGTGATGAAATTGTTATTTAAGATTACCTCCATAACATCCACCACAAAGTTAGTGAGCCCTGTGTCCAAGATGGTGTAGTCATAAATGGTCTCATGAAAAAACTCAATACCCACCCTATGAGGAATAGAGTTGAACAGGTCCACTACATCAATAATAGAAAACCCCATGGAATCACCACAAAAATCTTGTTTGATTCTCATTAAAAATCACACGAATCTATTAATACATGGGGTATGGAGCACATAGAGTTCTTCAACAGTCGGTCAACAAAAACGACTAAGGAGTAGGTTGTACTATTGTGAGCTGCCACTATCAATCTATATGGGTATTCATTCACCAAAGGTAGGAAAAAAAAGAAAAAGTAATGCAATTATACACGTATTCTTGGTGTGTGATACAGAGAGAGAAAAACGAGAGAGAGAGGTGGTGAGCAAGTGACAGTGTGAGAGTTAGGCAGCATACTTCTCGAGTTCTTTATTCAAAAATTCTGGACAAAGTCAACAGTAATGGGCAAGAAAGCTGAAATCTCAAGGACAATTTTTACATGTGACCCTAATTCATTTAAAATGGAAATATGGCAAGAGGTTTTCCATCAACAAGCTTTGCATGAACAATAAGAAGTATGAAACTACAAAGTCTTGCTTCATTAGCTGATTGTAAGGCTCAGTAATTTACCAGATGATATATTTTTTTCTTGGAAAAATCAAACATTTGTGTGTGTGTGTGTGTGTGTGTGTGTGTGTGTGTGTGTGTGTGTGTGTGTGTGTGTGTGTGTGTACATTAAATTCTGAAGAATGAACATGGTCTGTGCAGCCTTTATTGTTTGTTATATTTTGGATGCAAGATAATTCCCCCAATAACAATTAACTATGTTATAACAACTTTAAAACATTAAGCAAAAAAAATCTATTTTACATAAAAAATATAAAAACATTACATATACTAATAAAAATAAATATGAAACAATTTACTAGACAGCTAAGCACAATAATGTTCACCAGGGTGGATGTTATAGGGAACATAATGGACCATCCTGGGTGGAAAGACCAGATAACATAGGCATCAAGCCTCATAACATTCCTGTTATTTACACAGAAATCACCCACCTTGTCAGGCATTACTATTTGCATATTATGAATATGCAATAGTTTTAAGCTTCTTTATGGAATGTTCTACTAACATCTTGCTATAAGAAAAAGGCGGGAGCCATTTACTAAAATCTCCTATATAGTCTTTGTAGATGTGAATTCTATACTTCTCCAACAATGCTAATTTGCAATATTATTGTTATTTTTCTTTGCCATGGTCACTTAGCTGTAAGACATCGTTCAAGTATATTGTATTCATTGGTGTGAGTAAGTAAATTGTAGTGACAGTATGTAACATTCCTTTTTTTATTTTCTTTTGTATTTATTTTTTTCTCATTATTTAATTGTACTTTTAATAGCCTCTTTTCAAGGGAGACCCAAGGGTGGTAGTTATGCTACTACGGGAAATTTGGCAAGGGCACCTGGGAACTTCCCATACTTTTTTGATAGATGCCATGAAATCTTTTGCATCCACCTGTGCTACCAACAGCTCAAGCAGATGGGGGCCATGGTTTAATGTTTCATCCAAAGGACAGCACAGTCAGGAGTACAGCATGCCCCCCCCCCCATTCTGGCTGCACTGCAGTGTCAGCAATGAATTGACTTTGTGTAAGAAAAGACTTTACAGTCCTTGTTAGATAGATACACTATATAATGTCCTTTGTCATGTGTGGCACCCTCCCTGGTAAAGTCAGATCATGAATCAGTCTCGTTCGAAGTGATGATCGTACCTGACCCACCTTCAGGGCAAAAAGGTGAAACAATTTCTCTAAAGCAAACTATGGCCTACTGAGCGATGGCATCAGTAGTTCAGACACCCTGCCAACACTGACAGCAATGACCCCTCTACTGAGGTGTACACAAATGACCTGTATAAACACCTATATAAATAAATGTACAGACTCAGTCATACCAGACCAGTTCAAATCAAGAACTTCACAAAAAAATAAGCCACCCTGGTGGACATCCAGCATAAATAGATTACACAATTAAAGAATGAAACTGCTGTCAAAAAAAAAAAGAGGGAATAGTCCCAGCAAAGGAAGACCTCCCTCCAAAGCATAAACAAGCAGATTAGACATCTTGTAAAGTCCTCTAAAGCTAATTACAAAGCTAAATTAGCATCTCTAGCTAAGGTAAATCACAAAGCATTCTTTAGCTATGTCTGAAATCTAAAAGGGAAGGCCCAGCTTTGTGACAAACTAGTTGTGGACGGTACCACTTATACTGAACCTAAGGACATTGCCAATCTGCTAGTGGACAGGTTTGGCAAAAACTTCACCCCCCCCCCTTTCCCCACCAAGCATATCCCATAACATACCTGTCATCATTCCTCTACCTAGCATCTCCAGAGAGCAGGTCATAGCCGCACTCTCCAAGACCAAAAGCACAACATCTGTAGGATCGGACAGCATCCCAGGCTGACTACTAATGGTCTAAAACAGGAGTTAATGGAACCACTGACCACACTCTTCAATTTCAGTCTAAGCACTGGCTTTGTCCCAGCTGAGTCGAAAACAGCAACTGTAATCCCCTTGCACAAAGGGGGTCCCTCAACCAACCCCAGGAACTATAGACCCATAAGCCTAACCAGCCTTATCTGGATAGAATTGTGACGATTGTGGAGAGATGGGCGAAGGCTGCCAGCCTAGTCAAATAGAATTTGATATATAATTCTGGCATTTGTAAATAAATGTAAAAATACAGGCATATTTTCTTGAGTGTAAAAGAATACTGTGAAATGTGGAACTGCAAAATATGTGACAACATTGCACTCTACTGGCCCAGTGAAGCATGTTGTGACCCTTTCATGTTAGAATTCAGCTCCAATGAGTCCGGATGAATGTTTCATGCCCAATGTTTTAAGGCTAAAGTTTATGACCAGAATTTACATGTGGATGGAGCTTTACTGCTCTGGTTTCTGTTAGAATATACATGTGAAATGTCTTCTATTGTTGTAAGTTTCTTAGCAGGTGTTAGATTGCTAAATAATGCAGCTTGTGTGCCTGGGAAAACCTAAGTGTCAACATGATGTAATTTGGGAGGGACCCAGCAGACATGTTTGTTAGTAATGTTTAAATACTATTTCTCACAAGAGACTTTGAGCATTTTGATCTTGGATATCTAACTCAGCACTCTGCCTAAGCTCACATGTAAGTTTTAGAACTGTGATTTCTTGTAGGAATAGTTAAAGCTAGTAAATATTAATTAGGTATTTTTATTTGAAATCAGACCTGTACTACTGTATTATTTTAAGTTTCTGTGTGATCTCCAAACTCTTAGATATCTCTGTGGTGTAGTAGTTTTGTCTTGTGTTTTAATTATTTAATTATTTATTATTAAATATTTTTAAAACCTTCTCCCTGTGGCTGGTTTATGTAGAGATAAAGTATGCTTCAGAGTACATTATATATTTATAGAGTTTATTGTAATAAACCCTTCCAATAAGCCTTGAGACTGCTACCACTGGATTATAATATTGCATAGTAATAATTGGACACCCTTTTAAGGGCATTTTAGTAGCTGATACTTAACTGGGTGGAGGCAAGAATTACTACTGTATGGTCTGGGTAATAGGGGCACAGCTGGAGAACCTGTGCCATCCTTTTCCCAGGAATGTCTGTGTGGTTGTATAACCTCTTCTCAAAGTGTGTGTGTGTGTGTGTGTGTGTGTGTGTGTGTGTGTGTGTGTGTGTGTGTGTGTGTGTGTGTGTGTGTGTGTATGTATCAGCTACCTGGGCAGAGACATGAAGCACTGGTTGGACAGAGAGGGTACTGGAAGTTTAAGCTTGCCCAATTAGGCTGAGACCTAGATCCTATAGATGTGAAAGTGGGGAGTCTTATTGGGGACCTGGTGAGCAAAGGAGCAACCAGACCCAGATTGACTGTGATCTCTGTGTGCACTTAAGGGAAATTGTACTTTGCTGTGTGTATTGGTTATCCTTTCCTCTCTTCTAGTAGATGGCCTCCCTGGTGTTAATGGTGAGGATTGAGGCTCCTTGATTTCTGGGCCAGGGCACGGTCGTCACAAGAATCATCATGGATCTTATCAACAAGGATGTAGGTGACCATCAGACTCTTGACCTGACACACTTTGGCTTCATTAGGGGCATATCTTGCCTGCTAAACCTGGTGGAATTATTCGAGAATGTCACCAAGGCCCTGGATGAAGGAAAAACAGTTCACACTGCCTATCTTGACATAGCCAAAGCCTTTGACACAATCCCTCACTTAGGCATCACTGAGAAACTCACCCAGCTGGGGATTAACCCTTACACCACTATATGGGTTGCCAACTGGCTCACAAACAAAACACATACAGTCATAACTGGGAATGACAATTCTACTAGCTGTTACCAGTGGTGTGCCACAGGGATTTGTGCTAGGCCCCTACTATTTGATATATACTTTCAGAAGTCCAAGCAAAAACAGATGGTTTATGGCTTACCAAGTTTACTGATGACTGCAAACTGGGTGCTATCATCACATCTCCTAAAGATGTCAGCATACTACAAAATGGGCTTACACAGACAAATGATTGGTGTCAAAGCCACGGACTTAAACTAAATGCAAAAAAATGCATTATCATCACCTTTGGCAAAGCAGAAACCCCTGTTTATTACAACACTAATAATATCCCCCTAAGTTCAAACCCAGTGGTGAAAGATTTAGGAATGCAAGGTGATAGCAGCCTTAATTTTGATTATTAGGTGTCCACAGTGGTAAGGAAGGCCTTCTACATTGCACATCTCATAAGCAAAGGTATAGTATCCAAAGCTAAGGAGGTTATAACAGAGTAAGCTCCCTTCTGTATGTACCTCATCAAACATCTGCAGCAACTGGAGAGACGTCAGAGGTTTCTCACAAAGAATATTCAGGGCCTACAACACATGACCTACATGGACAGACTGAAGGCTATATCACTTTACTTAGCAGCATATAGACTGTTTAGAGGTGACTTGTGCCTGGCCTACAGAGCAGTCTCAGACCCTGCCTTGATGAAGCTGCTACATATCTGCAAATTCAGTGGGACATGAGTCATTCACTCTAGGGATCTTAACCTGGCCTGCAATATTAACAGGACATGCTGGACAGATAGATAAGTCTCCCAGATGTTGCCACTCCTCTGGAACAAACTCTCAGTTCATGTAAAACAGAGCTCCTCAATGACCATTTAAGTGTAGACTGGATAACTGGATGGGAAACTGTAAATTTCCACTGGGGGTTTCACCTATGTCCCTCGTAGACAGGGCAACCAGTGTTGATCGTAGATTAGCATGCAAACAGACTATATATATCTTGGTCCATAAGGGAACAAGGGTATAACATGGTTAGGCTTGTACAAGCCTTAGGGCCAATAGCCTAGTATCCTCCTATGATCCTATGATCATATGCTTACAGTGTAAAAATTAGAGAGAACACTGTTGATGTCACTTCATTGATAAATATCCTGATGACTTCATAGGTCTGACAGTATGTGTAAGATGTTCCTAAATTACTTAACTATCAGTATTCTTTAGCATAATGTATAAATGTATATCAAGATATAAAACATTAACTTATGCAGTGAAAACATTATGCTGCTGTTGCTCCAGGAAAAGATTGAAAAATAAATAGTTAAATAAATAAACTGCAGTTGGCATGTCCCTCAGCTAGAGCCACATTTTGCTGTAATACACTCTCGGGTTTCTATAAAATGATGTTACTTCTTGCTGTATAAAACTAAAACTTGCAATGTATTACTAGCCAAACACTTCAATTTACAATTCTGTCCCACATTTCTTCTATGCAATCTTTAAACCTATCAACTAGCACTACCACAATAACATGCAATATACTTAAAATTCTATTGGACCACAACAGGTGGTGGAATGAGGAAGTACAAGAGAGTATACAGAGAAAGAGGTTGGCAAAGAAGAAGTGGAGTTATTGATGAAGAAAGTAGACAAGAGTATAAGGAGATGAGGTGCATGGCAAAGAGAGAGGTGGCAAAGGCTAAGAATAAGGCATATGAAGAGTTGTATGAAAGGTTGGACACTTAGGAGGGAGAAAAGGACCTGTACCTATTGGCTAGACAGAGGGACTGAGCTAGGAAAGATGTGCAGCAGGTAAAGGTGATAAAGGATAATGAGGGAAACATAATCATAAGTGAGGAGATTGTGTTGAGCAGATGGAAAGAGTACTTTGAGGGGTTGATGAATGAAGAGAATGAGAGGGAGAGAAGGTTGGATGATGTGGGGATAGTGAATTATGAAGTGCAATGGATTAGCAAGGAGGAAGTAAGGATAGCTATGAAGAGGATGAAGAATGGAAAGGATGTTGGTCCAGATGATATACCTGTGGAAGTATGGAGTTGTTTAGGTGAAATGGCAGTTGAATTTTTAACCAGATTGTTTAATGAAATCTTGGAAAGTGAGAGGATGCCTGAGGAATGGAGAAAAAGTGTTTTGGTACTGATTTTTAAGAATAAGGGGGATGTGCAGAGCTGTAGTAACTACAGAGGGATTAAATTGGTCAGTCACAGCATGAAGTTATGGGAAAGAGTAGTGGAAGCTAGGTTAAGAAGGGACGTGAGGATTAGTGATCAGCAGTTTGGTTTCCTGCCGGGAAAGAGCACTACAGATGCAATGTTGGCTCTGAAAGTGTTGATGGAGAAGTACAGAGAAGGTCAGAAGGAGTTGCATTGTGTTTTTGTAGACTGTGGTATTGTATGAGGAAGTCGGGAGTGCCAGAGAAGTATGTAAGAGTGGTACAGGATATGTACAAGGGTAGTGTGATAGCGGTGAGATCTGCGGTGGGAGCAGGGGTGGCCCGTGCTATTGGACTGCCGGACTGCAGCCCCCTCAAGAAAAAGTAAAAAAAAAAAAAAGAAAAAAAAAATCTTTAAATTCATGGACTTCGCGCATGCGCAGTAGTCCAGACTACTGTGAGTCTACTGCGCATGCTCCAGGCAGTCCGGCAGTCCTGGTAGGGAAACACGAGGAGAGTCTGTGCACTTTTAAAGTGCACAGACTCGCTGGGAAAACGCGTTGGGGCCAGACTGCAACACCAGCAGTCAGGAATTGAGTCCCTCGTCGGATCTCGCGGGTCTTTGGATTATTGCGCGGGCATTTGGATGTACATTATGGAGAATGGACAGGTAAGTGTGTTAATTATGGTGCTTTTAACGTTTTGATAGGGACTTAGGTAGGTGTTTGAAGTTATGCTTTTAACTTTTTGATAGGGACTTAGGTAGGTGTGTGTGGACTTAGTGTTATGCTTTTAACCGTTTGATAGGGACTTGTGTGTGTGGATGTAGTGTTTGAAGTTATGCTTTTAACCTTTTGATAGGAAGGGTGTGTGTGTGTGTGTGTGAAAATGCCCCAGGAGCTCATGGTGGTGTGGTAGGGAATACCTCAGGCTTGAACCCTGTACCCTGTATGCAGGTGTTAAAGACTTGAGTTCCCTACCCACCACCATTTGTAACAAAATTGCAGATTTTTGCCTCATATTTGATCTGATCTGTTCCTCATAATATCTGTGGTTTGTAAATGTTGCAATGCTTGATATTTGATGGTGCACTGGTAGCATTGTTGCCTCACAGCTGCAGGTTCTCAGGTTTGATTCTTGGCTGGGGTTCCTTCTTTGTGGGGTCTGTATCTTCTCCCTGTGTTTGTGTGGGTTTGCTTTTCTGTCCTCCCATGTTACAAAGACATGTCTGCATTATTTCTTCCTGGGCCTCTGCTGAAAATTGTTTTTTTGTTCCAAGTCAGACTGTCCTGATTAACAAATGTTAAATAAAATTGACAGGCATTTGAATTTCAGACTTCAGGTTTCTGAATGTTTAATTTCTTACATATCTGATGGTGCAGTGGCAGTATTGTTGCCTCATAGCTACAGGATTTGTGGTTTGATTCTTGGCTGTGGTGCCTTCTTTGTGGAGTCTGCATCTTATCTCTATGTTTGCGTGGATTTGCTCTGGTATCCTGCCATTTTACAAAGACGTGTCTACAGTATTTCTCCCTGGGCCTCTGCTGAAAATTGTTTTTGTTCCATCAGAAATAAAATTGACAGGCATTTGAATTTCAGACTTCATAGTCTTCAGAAAATACGTAGTAAAACAACTTTTTATTCTAGCAATAAATATATAGTAACACAACCTCTTATTATAACATTTTTTTAAGTTTATAAGATGACTATTTGAAATTTTTCCTTATTTTTGGAACTGTAATACCCTGTTAATGGCTTTGTCCAGGTTTTTTGTGCTAAGGTTGACAGCTATGGCAAGAACTGAATTCACTGAATATGTTTGAGGGCTGTATTCCCTCAGCACAAAACACCTGGACAAACCCAGTAATAAGAGGTTGACAGCTATGGTGAGAACTGAATTCATTAAATGATAGCCATTTAAGTTTCAGTCTTCCTCTCGTTCACAAAACAGCTGATTTGGCGTAGTGGTATGTTGCTCTTGACTGTTTTGCACAGGGACCTTGTCTGTAAAATGTACGGTGGTAACACAGCATTTTTCTTTCACAAAGCAGGTGATTTGGCATAGTGGTATGTTGTTCTGACTCTTTTTTGCACAGGGACTTTGGCAGTAAAACGTATGGTGGTAACACAGCATTTTATTCTAGCAGCTTTCCAAGATTATACAAGCAATGTTTAATGTGTCCCTGGTTTTTGCCCTTTTGACCCACCCCAATAAATTTGGCTTTTTCCAGACTTCTTGTGCTGCGAAGTTGAGATGCAGTTGAGTATTGAGTAGATTTTACAAGGAGCTGAGAGCTGCAGGGGAAGAGAATTTTAGTGCTAATAGCACAACGGGCTGTGTGCTTGCTTTTGATGCAGAAGGTTGTTGGTTCTACTCCCATAAGGGGTGAATGCTGCCGTACTGAAAGTTAAGATACTAATTATGAGCCTGTTATCAGTTTGCCATCCATTTCTTATTGCAATATTACTAGCTTATTTTTAATGTAATTTAGGCAATTTATTCCACAGGGGCATCAGACACTTTATTGTTTGATGAAACCATGAAATATAAAGGTGATTGCTAGCACCAACCTCTTCATTACAGATTTATTTAACGTGGAATTATTTAGATGACTTTTTTACTACTTCAGAGATTGTGCATATTTACTGATAATGGTGGACTGTAGAATTGTGCATATTTACTGATAATAGTAGACTGTAGAAGCTTGAGTAGACTTTTATGATGGAAATGTTCTGAATTGGACAGTTTTGTTTCATTGTTTACTGGAAAAATGTTCAAAGCAATAGGAAGGTGTATCAAAGAGCACATGTATGTTTCATATGCAAGGGGCCTATGATTTGAAAACAGCCCAGAAGTAATTTTTATCTGCCACGAGTAAAATGTATTTTCTTTGAATGTGGATTTTAATGTTTCAGTGAATGTGAGTTTCAAGGGCAGAGAAGGTTTAATGCCAAGTTTGTTTAGCAGATGTCTTAGTGTTTGTGCTGTAAAATGCAAAATAAAACTTTCAAATGAAGTTCAAATCATCATAGAAGTAAATCAGTATGCACATTAGTGTTTATGGTAAATGGAGTGAAATTGCAAAGTAATGGATCATTGGAATGGCTGCAGGGAGGCTCCATTCGACCAGGGTTTTGTGAGGGGGAAGGGTGGCAAACTTGGACAGCCCCAGCTGAACCATACCTCCCAACTGTCCAGATTTTCAAAGAATGAATAGATTTTTTGCTTCTTATTTTTGATTTGTTCCTCAGAAGTTGTGGTTTTCTGGCAAATCATTTAGGAATTAAGTCACTAAATAATGACACACCTAGTTTCAGACTTCATAACCTTCAGAAAAATGCATGCTTGCTAAAGTAAGACCTGTTCTATCAACTGTCCCAGGTTATAGAAGAGCATTTTTTAGTACTGTTTATATGTTCCCTCCAATATATTTGGCCTTGTCCAGATTTATGTCCCAGTTTATACAAGAGCAATTTTTAGTACTGTTTATATGTTCCCCCAATATATCTGGCCTTGTCCAGATTTATTGCAATAACAGGTTGAGAGGTACATGCAAATAAATTGCTTTATAGAATTAGGCATAGCCAAACCTCTGAACTGTCCCTGATTTTGACTCAAAATGTTGCTCTTCCCCTAATGATCCCTCCGCAAAATAGCAATTTTGGAAGAAAACATGGAGGGTTTATAGTTAAGAAATAACTGTAATAATCAGATTACTTTTATTTCAGAAATGCATGTAGATTATTTTATTTTGTCAGCTGCTCAAGTTAGCAGTACTAATATTAAAGTGTCCCTTCTTGACATGTTCCCAGCTGTATTGTGTTGCTATTTTATATTTTTACATCACATTTTTTGGTCCATTTTTCATAAAATTGTGTTTTTTTGGCAAATTAGTGACAAATAATTAAATACTGAAGTTAGAAAATAATGACAGACATTTGAGTTTCAGATTTCATACCATTCAGAAAATTCATACTAATACAAGACCTCTATTAGCTTTCTAAGGTTATAAGAGCGATATTTTAAAAATTGTCTTTGTCCCATTTCTTTGTATGGCTTTGTCCAGATTTCTTGCTCTGAGGTTAAGAGGTATGACAAATGTGTCAGGGCCATCACAAGTCAGCCAGAGACATTTCAAACTGTGACATACTTGTTACACCCCACTCCCCTATGTAGTGACTCTGGATGTGTCGAAGCAAGGCAAGGAGTAGTTATGCAGTGTAAATGTGCAGAGAATCCCACCCATCCAAGGTAGACACAAGTACTAGAATGGCTTTTCATCTGTCCTTGATTTTTGCAGAATTGTCTGGTTTCTGTCATATTTTTTGTACTGTTGATTTATGCTTATTACTCAAAGTGCCTGTTGCTCTGTGTTTAAGTAGCAATACTTTAATGACCATCAGGTAAGCTTGGCTGAGATTGCAAGATGCAAGTAAGCTTTAATAAGCATACTGTTAAAGAATTGCCAGCATTGAAAGCCTTTCTGTTGCCATGTAGAGAATACTTAACTAGATAATGTATAGCCTTTGGTACTGACATGCATATTCAAAAAACAGACTTAAACTGGAGAAATCTCTTTATAAAAAACACAGTTACAATACAGCAAAGCTTTCAGGCATAAAACCCTTCCTCAGTGCATTACAAACCATCAGTGGAAGACATGTTGAATAAATAAGGGTCTAACAATCATGTGACCAGCAGCCCATTAGTTACATGACATACACATATATAACATTAAAATACCTAGGCTTATACATTTAAAACAACATAAATAAATATATTAA
Source organism: Protopterus annectens (assembly GCF_019279795.1). Lineage (NCBI taxonomy): Eukaryota > Metazoa > Chordata > Ceratodontiformes > Protopteridae > Protopterus > Protopterus annectens. The sequence continues at coordinate 1,398,920,917 of NC_056745.1, forward strand.
CTAATAAAAGTATATATTACTATAACTTAGTTTGCTGTAAATGTTTTAAAACTGGTTTTAATGTAACTACATCATTAAGTCCTGGAAAATGATCTGCTTCTAGTCTAACTATCCATTGATACTCCTTTAGTTCAAGTATGTTGTTAATGTCCCCACCTCGTGGTGTTTTTTCAACAGTACAAATAACTCTAAATGAAAAACTGTGTTGATTACCCTGCTCTATTATATGTTTATACAGTGCATTTGTGGTTACTGCTCTTTTTATTTCTGATCTGTGTTCAATGATTCTATCTTTAAGTTTTCTCACAGTTTTTCCTATATAAAATGACGTGCATTGTGAGCAAGTAGCCATGTATACTACTGATGTAGTATTACAAGTAGCTTTTATATTAAAAGTATAGAGTCTGTTTGTTATCGGATGTCTAAACTGATGATTGGTGGAGTCCGAGATATCAGGACAGCATGAACAATTAAAGCATTTATAGGTACCTGGTTTCTCAATTTTAGGAATGGAATTAAAAACCATATCTTTATAACATAATTTTTGTTTAAGGGTGTTCATGTTCCTAAAAGAAAAATAAGGTCTATCTCCTACCACTTTCTTAACATTTATACAGGCCATTAATATTAGCCAGTTTTTTTGTATAATATTCTTGACTAGATGTGTTTTTGCATTATAGGAAGTAACAAATCTAATTTTTGTATCATTATACCTAGTTATTGGTGTTACATTCCCATTGGTATATATTGGTCTTAGTGTAGTATTTCTATCTGTTATTATTCTATTTTTAACTTCTGATAGAAGACTACTACTATAACCAATTGTTTTTTTTTTTCCATAATAAATTTTTATTGAAATATATTTTCCAAAAACATTACAAAAATACAATAAACATCACACACATAATACACTATAACTACTACAAACCATTTATACAATATCTACATGAAATGCTTCCTATATTTAATATATTCCTAAAATCAGTATCATGCTAATATAATATTGAAGACCTTTTCCCATATTTTCGGGTTATTAATATTTTTGTTAGTTTGTTTCAGAAGTAATTTATGTGCTAGTATATGCTTTATAGCTTAAAATTATTCCATGATGTCTTATGTGGTTCTAGCCAATTTGTGGCTATATAGAGTTTCATCAGCAAAAGATATTCATACAAATAATAGTTTGCGATCTGGAATGTAGCCCTGTGTAGAATCATAAATTCCATGACAGTGTAGAACTTTGATAACCCATCTTTTGCAGTTGTACTTTAAGAGAGTTCCAAAGTTTATATACAACTCCAGAACATATGAAGAAGATCCGCTGTTTGATCTGCACAGTATGGACAAATTGGAGAATTCCTAGGGTTAAATTTATGTAATCTAAGATGTGTGTAATATGCATTGTTCCAAATCATCAATTGCGTGTACATCAGTTTTGAAAAGAAACTGATTTCCTAGTTATATCAATTGCTTTTAATATCTGATTGTCTGTTACTGTTACTTTTTACCCAATACTCTGAAAGCAAAATTTTGTCCTGAAATTTCAAATCCTTAATTAATTTATATGCAGTTGCTATAAATTTAGTGTCTTGTTGGATAGCTTGCCACAATTCAGAGCACTTATCTGCAGGTTTAAAGTTCCTAAAGTAGCTCAAGGCAAGTTCTTTAACTTGTCTCATTATAACAATGTAACTTCTAGGTAGATTCATTTCCTGTCTAATTTGTAAAGCCGATAAGTCAAGTTTATTAAAAACATCAAATAGAGTCAGATTAAGTATTAATGGAAATTTGCTGAGATCGATCAGCTGATTATTTAGTTTAAAATTAGGATTCCTGTGGAAAGGTTGAAGAACCATCATATATTGCAATAAATCTACGGACTGAAATAAAGTTTGCAAAGATGAGACACAGGTTATTATGTGGTCCATGACCCCATATTTTATCAGACTAATTTTGTCACTATAACCAATTGTTATCAGTTCTTGAGACATAGCATCGAGCTGTTTAATGAAATTAGTATCCTCTGTATTTAGTTTACTAACTCTACTAAATTGTGATGATACTATACTTCTAAACACATGTGGTGCATGCATACTCTGGAAGTGTAAATACCTCCCTGAGTGCACTTCTTTCTGATGTATACTAGTATGTAGGCAATCCTCCTTCTTATACAGTAATAAGTCTAGAAAAACTATTTTTTCATAAGAGCTTTCCATTTTAAACTTTAAAAATGTCGTAGTGCTGTTTAAATATTGTAGAAAAACCTGTAATTCATTCTGTGTACCTTTCCACAACATAAAACAGTCATCTACAAAACGTTGATAGAAAACAACTTTCTCAGTAAATGGATTATCACTATTTAATAGATATTTCTGTTCCCATATATATAATACTAGATTGGCGTAAGTATTCGCCACTGAAGTACCCATGGCTACGCCTGATTTTTGTATATATAGTTGTTTATTGAACAAAAAATATGTTGTTAGTTAAGACAAGATCAAGTAGACCACAGATATTTTCTATCTTACTTGTTGTAAAAGGTGACCTAGTCATTAGAAAATCCCTGATACTTTCAATCCCATAGCTGTTTGGTATTACTGTAAATAAAGATGTTATATCTAGTGTCACAAGTAATATTTCTTTTTCAACCATATCCTTCGCCAATGGTGTAAAATACCATTCTCTTAACTTTATTAGGAAGTTAGTTGTATCTTTTATGACTGCGTCACAATGTTCTAAAAAAGGATAAAAGGGGCCACACCCCTTCCCCATTGACCCCACCTATTCAGCTGTCTCCTGCAGCCCCCCTTTGATTTGAAGTCACCAGCCGCCACTGGGTGGGAGTGACGGATGTGTTTAAGGTGGAGGTGGGATTACATCAAGGATCAGCTCTGAGCCCTTTCTTATTTGCAATGGTGATGGACAGGTTGACAGACAAGATCAGACAGGAGTCCCCGTGGAATATGATGTTTGCAGATGACATTGTGATCTGTAGTGAGTGAAGGGAACAGGTGGAGGAGACCCTGGACAGATGGCGATATGCTCTAGAGAGAAGAGGAATGAATGTCAGCAGGACTAAGACAGAATATATGTGTGTGAATGAGAGGGAGGATAGAGGAATGGTGAGGATGCAAGGAGTAGAGGTGGCGAAGGTGGATGAGTTTAAATACTTGGGATCAACAGTTCAGAGTAATGGTGAATGTGGAAGAGAGGTGAAGAAGAGAGTACAGGCAGGATGGAGTGGGTGGAGAAGAGTGTCAGGAGTGATTTTTGATGGATGAGTACCAGTAAGAGCGAAAGGGAAGGTCTACAAGAGGGTAGTGAGACCAGCTATGTTATATGGGTTGGAGACAGTGACATTGACAAAAAGGCAGGAGGTAGAGCTGGATTTGGCAGAGTTAAAGATGTTAAAATTTGCACTGGGTGTGATGAGGGTGGACAGGATTAGGAATAAGTATATTAGAGGGTCAGTCCAAGTTGGAAGGTTTGGAGACAAATCCAGAGAGGCAAGATTACATTGGTTTGGACATGTGCTGAGGAAGGATGCTGAGTTTATTGGGAAAAAAATGCTAAGTATGAAGCTACCAGGTAACAGAAAAAGAGGAAGGCCTAAGATAAGGTTTATGGATGTGGTGAGAGAGGACATGCAGGTGGTTGGTGTGACAGAGCAAGATGCAGAGGACAGAAAGAAATGGAAACAGATGCTTCGCTGTGGTGACCCCTAACAGGAACACCCGAAAGAAGATGATGATACTTAAAATTCTACTGGACCACAACAGCACTGATACTGATAAGTGCATTTGTATTGCTATATCTTACTATTAAGTACAGATTTACAGTGTCTTATGTATTACTTTTATGTATGTGTGTTTTAGTATTTGTGTAGAATGTAAAATGTGATAGCAGAATGGATTGCTCTTCATCTTTATGCAAATGGAAATTTTCTTCCCGGGCCATTACTAAAAAGGAGCCTTTTGCCCACTGCACTTTCCCTGTAAACAAAATAAATAAATAACTACATATATGCTATAAAAAATAAAATATATGTTCAAATGCCTTTGAGACACTACACTTTTCATACTAGGGTTATACAATGTCCACAGAAGTTGTTAAATACTGGGCTAGCTGCCCTTGCAGCCCATTTTAAGCCTAGCCCATTTCCCTCAAAGGTGAGAATCAAACCTTGTACCCTGTGTGGTACACATCCTAATCATTAATCCAACTCCCAAAATAAAAATACAAATATGCAAAACTTGAGCTGAAAATTTTGGGCTGAGAATTCAGCTGTGCAACAGTCTGCTACAAGATATGCTGGTGCTGATCAGATTTTGTACTCGGTTTGAAAAATGAGCTAGTAAGGCTGCTCAGGAGAGAATCAGTTAAGCAGCTAAATGCACTATGGTGCTATACAATCTAATAAACACATGCAGTGCATGCAAAAAATGCCAGCAAAAAGCCTTCAATATCTGAAATACTTGTTAGAATTTTGAAGGGAAGACTGCTGAGCAAGACAAAAAAAAATTACTTCATAAATGCCATAAATTTTGCTAATCCTGTTTGGACATGCCATGAATCCAGGGAAGCTAATTTAATGTCTCAGCCAATGAAAATTTCCACCAGCATTAATCCACCTCTCTCAGTGTTTACCTGCTACAAACAAATCAAAGAAATGAACAGCCACCTTGTAGGTAAAGGAAGATATACTATAATTTAAGGCTATGCTGATATGTTAACCCACTTTGCTCTCACTGTATGGGCTTTACTTTTTGTGAATGCTTTGCACATTTTAGTAACATCATAACTCTACTGTGATATATAATCAGAAGCCCTGTAAACCTATATCTCCCTGCCTTACAAACTGCAATGAATAGATGCAAAAAAATAAACAGAAACTAAGAATACAATACTCCTGCTAAATGCAGGTATGTGTTTGTGTAAGTGCTGATGTGTGACAGGGTGTTAGTTAATGCAATCTGGTTGTTAATGAACTGATCCAAATGCAAAGTTAATTTTTGTTACTTTAATCAAATTCCACTGGTTACTTTAATCAAATTCCACTGGGGGTGTTTACACAGTAAAAGGAATATCCTAATTTTTTACCGTTTTATGTCTTACACAAACTAGTGCTTATCTCTGCATACATCACAATGTAGTACACTGTAGGCTCCACAGGACTGCATACAAGCAGCAATACACATATAATTGGCTACATGCTGTAAACTAACAAATGTAATTAATGTGCTACCTCAGTGCAACAAGTCTTTGCCTACCAGTGTGCACAAATGCAGATCTACTAGACATGACTAATGATACCGGTGGTACTCTAAAGATAGACAGAATGCGCTGTACACCTACCCACTCTATCCATACACGTAACAATGCATTCAGAACCACTTGCTCTATACTAGCTACAGCACACTATGCAGCCCTTCACTTTCCATGAAGATACTGACATATTCTGAGCCTCATGTGTTGCACTACAGATGCATATGGCATACCTTTTGAACTCATGTCCATGCCATCTCTAAGGTTCCATGGTGAGCATATAAGGACACCAACCCCTATCATGCTGCTCCTTATGTATCAAATCACCACTGCTTCCTCTTTCCAAACTACAAAAGCTAAATGTTGACTGGGGGATGGCCACAACTGCACACAACCATTAGCCATTAGTGTCCAACAGAATAATTGTTCTCAGACACACTGTGAAAGGTGGTGTGCATACATCCGGTCAGCATTTTTTGGCATCAACCCTATTACAGACTGGAAAAGTACTACAGATATAATGACTGAATGTAGATTGCAATTCACAACACATCTTACATGTACATGTATGCTTCTTGTCTACAATCTACTGTTTTCATGTTTCAGATAATAACAACTACTATTGTTCTATCTAATTCATGATATACACTGTCAGCATTCCTTTTAGAAACAGGTGCTCAGTAAGTGCAGCATGCATCTGCAAGGCTTCTGTTGGTGTACAAGTAGTACTGGCTGCACATGGTACTCTCAGTCATCCCTATGTGACTCCTGTAATGGTGTCTCGTGCTATGACGAGAGTATCAACAGTACGGCTGTGGAATATGTAGCATACTATGAATATGTGGTGAGCCTCTGCTGGGGCATCTGCAAAATTCATACAGAGTCATACAGGCAAATAAATAGCACATTAATATAAGTGAATGTATTCTGTCTGGAAGTTGGCTTACAGGATTAAGGAGTTGTTAACTAGCTGTTTCCTCAGTTCCAGTGGTGCAAGGTTTGATTCCCTCAGCCTCCATTGCTTGTGTGACTGCCAGCATGTCACGCAACCAGATACCACTCCCAGGCTAAGTCTGAAAAATATCTATGGAGATCAGTGCTCTACCCTGGAAAACAAATACAAATAAAATAAGATAAAATTTTCTGTAGTAAGTTTTCTAATGTACTACAGCAGACATGTGCACTGGAGTCAGGAACTAAACACTAAATGGGGAACCCGACACTACTAAGCAGCTGTCCCATAAGGTATTATGCCTATTTAGAAAATGTGCAATAATGTGAAGTGATGTCACATGTTGACATGAAGGTTTCCACCTTGATGTTTTCTGCACACATCCCACGTCCATCCAGCATGGTCAAACAATATCTTCATATTCAAATATGTCACAGGGTGGTATTAATTCCAAATGATGTCACTGCTGGGTGTTCCGATGTTGAACTGTGCAATCAGTTGCATCAGCTTTACCTGGCAGTCCTTTACCAAAACAGACTCCATACCATTTTGCTAATACAAATGGATTGCCCAGGACAGGAGTGGGATGATATTCCCAGATAGACCCATTTTTCCTCAAGCATCATTTTTTAAGGGTCACCTGAAAATTGTGCTTGAATCATAAGGGTGGAGGGGGGATGTGAAGAAAACTAAACTACTGTCATCTGTGTTAGCTTGACTGGCAGGAGATTTGGGCATATTCTAAGATTAACATATTGTATGCTAACATGTCTAATTGTGAAAATTTAAGCGAGTTTTTTTACTGTTGCGTATTTCCCTGTTCAAACAGAATGTTTAAAGAATCTGTCAGTATTTTGATATATTTCTAAATTGTACATTTGTGAGGGAGATTCTAAAGTACTGTGGAGAATCTGCTGAACAGTGGGTGATGTCATTAGAATGTTCCTGGTTGATAGGTGACTGAACAGCTGATTGACAGGAAAACATCTTTTTCAAACAGCTATTATTTTTAAAATAAAACAGTTAAGACTGTTAAGTTCTACAGTTGGCAGTTTGTGAAGAGCTGCAGTCAGTCATAGTGCTGTGCAGTGATACCCAAAACTAAAGAGAACTCACCAAAAACTGTAAGCCTTCTTTTGCCTTGCTGTTATGTGTTAGATTAGATTAGAGACAGTATTCTTTAGTTAGATTAGGATAGTTAGTAAGACAGAGTTTTTCTAGAATGATGGACTTCTACCTTACAGTTTAATTTTACATTTCTGGTGGTTGAATTCTGCTGTTTATTGAAAGTTACTGATTTACATTCTTGTAATCATTTTACTTATTAGTACATGTTTTATATTGATTTACATTGTAGCTGAAAATCAGTGTGTTCTTTAGAGACTAGAGAGTACTTACACCTGTTTGATACTCCCCAGGTCACCCCAAAGGCCTGGTCACTTCTAGCTATCATTTATTTTGATATTTAATTTTAATAATGGACACCTCTTTAGAAGGGCATGAAGACACCCTGATTGGTGGCAGGATTACTGTATTATTTTGGGGAAGGGACACAGCTGGAAATCTATGTCTGGCTTTCCTAGAAGTCTTCAAATGTGTGAGATTTAAATTTACTCTGAGTGTGAGTATCTCAGAGGTCTTAAATTGGGACACATTGCTCTGAAGTGTGTAATAAGGAGTCATATTAGGGGTGACAGAACTATACAGTACAGTTCCAGATTACAGAACATGTTCCTGTTGTGCTCTTAGGGGAAAACTGTGAAATATTACTCCTGTTTAAGTGACAGTCTCGCATTGAAGTCAGTAGTGAGGATTGAAGCTCCTTTGTTACAGACCCAAGATAGTAGGGGATGTCATATTTTATTGTTGACAGTCTAGTGGGATTTTACCTGAATGTCACATTAATTATTGGCTGTCCAGTAGGATACAGCCAGATGTCACACTGCCCATGTCAGATATTTAAAAATTCACATTGTAAATTATGCCTTAAGCCCTAAGCAAGAACACCTCTAGAAATAATAATATACACACATTTATTGGCATGGTTTCACACCCATTTATAAAATATGAAAGGACAGAGAAAGCAAAAAAGTGAAACTCCATCATAGGAATCCTGATGATTAAACACCTTCAAGATGAGATATGACACCATGTAACAGCAACTTTTTAGCACTCCTCTCATATTTCAACAGAAGATGTTATCAAATTATTATAGCAGTCATCTGGTGATGCATGAGACTTCATCCACATTAAAAGAATTGCATGGGCATTATTTTCATCACTAAGTGCATATAATTTACCACAAGACTGTGATTGTTTATCATCAGTAACTGTTAATTTTAAAACAATCATAGAAGAAAAGGATGATCGGTGTGTGGATTAACATAAAAATTAAATCTCTTTTTGTTTGAAAGCAGCTAGATTAAACATTTTTAAAGATAGATAACAGAGGTCTTTGAGGGATGAGATGTTTAAACAAATGTGATTTACAAATAAATTGTACAGAGTCAAGGGTGTAAAATCTTTGGTGTAAATAATATTATTTGGAAGATGGTATCAACCGTAATAAAATAGATAATATGGAACTAAAAGTACAATTTTGATTTGCAAAACAAAAAAAAAAAAAACAGAGAGCGAGAGAAAGGGAGGAGAAAAAAATAGTAATTGCTGCACAATAATCTAAAAGGTATTTTAGAGAAAAGAAAAAAAATAAAGAAATAGGAACTCTGAAATTTTAAATTTAGAAAAATATACCCCAGTCACTTAAGTTCACCAAAAAGACCATTGTTTTGCTATATTTTTCATGTTGTATTTAGATGAAATACTGACAAAGAAAAAGAAACAAATGTAGCATGAAACTATTAATAATAAGAATACATTTTGTCAAAAAAAATTAAATATTTTACCTTTTCTTTCTTAGACCTAAGTTGTTGTGATGTAATGAAATTTTATAACTGCTGCTTTTTGTTATTTTTTTGTACTATTAATCATTATTTTAATTAAAACATACCTATGCTTCATTAATAATTCATTGCACACGTTCTACAGTATTTTGAACATGCACCAGAGCTGTTGGACATGCTACACCTAAAGAAATCCCAATCCCTCTGAGCTACACGGTCTAGACACCTAAACCTTGTCACCACAATAAACAGGACATGCTGGAGGGATAGATTCCTGTCCCAGAGACTTCTTATACTCTGGAACAAGCTACCAATCTATGTCAAGCAAAGTTCTTCATTAGCACTCTTCAAGAAAAATCTTGATGAGTGGATGGGAAATAGGAAATACACCCCGGGGATCACTTCTGTGTCTCTGCTGGACAGTGGCACAGGAAAATAACTTTCTTGTGTGGCATAAGCTATGGAACCTTGCTGGCTAGGCTTATGTAGGCCCTTTGGCCGATAGCCTAGTACCTACCTATGAACCTATGAACCACTGTTTTATTTTTCAAGAAAAATATAAAATTTTGACATTTAAACTTTATGATTACTAGAAAAAGTGAGAGTTTGTAGAATTTATTATTTTAGGATAAAAATTTATTCATTATAACTTGTGGGTCTTGTCATAAATACTATTTGTACAAATGTTGGTTTGCTTTACTCACTTTTCTATATTAAAAATCTGTTTTAAATTGGAAATGCGCCTAATAGTCATAGGTTTTATTATCAGAGTTTCACCTTGTGAAAATGGCATTTATTTATTTTTTCAGTAACCATAAATCAGTGCTGCTACCAACAATTAAACTGGATAAAACAGTAGCATCAGCATTTGACAGCATGTAGCAAAGCCTCCATCAGCATTACAATACAGAAAATATAAGGGAAAGGTGAAACCCAAAGAAGGAGATGCTGCTGATGTTAGTAGCCATATGTTTTACAGTCTTTGCTTTGTTTGAGACAGCAAAATGTTCCACAACAACTCAAATAAGTTTCAAAACACTGGCTATCAATTGCTGCCTGCTAAACAGCCATAGTACATAATTATCAAAGGCCACAAGCAATTTCCATCAGTCCTTTCAAATGTGTTACATGGCTATATTTTATCTGCAGAAAACCAAAAGACCATAAGGGAACCATCAGTCCTACAAACATACCTCTCAACTGTCCATATCTTCGCAGAATGTCCAAATTTTTGCCTCATATTTTTGGCCTGTTCCTCATAAAATTTGTGGTTTTTGGTCAATCACTGGGATGATATATATTTGAGTTTCAGACTTCAAATCCTTCAGAAAATGTATACCAACACAAACCCTGTTACTCTAGCAACTTTCTAAGTTTATAAGAGCAATATTTAAAATCTGTCCCTATTTTTGGGACTTTCTCCCCCATTTTGTCAGGATTTGTCCAGATTTCTTGCAGTAAGAGGTTGAGAGGTATGCCTGCAAATCACTGTTAGGGTTTGTGTTGTGTACAAATGAGTGCATGCTTCCTGTGAAGGGCTGGTATCCCTTCAGGGATAAGTTTAAATGACTTGCTCCCACTGCTTGCAAGGAGAGGCTGCAGCTCCCCATAATCCTTGAAATGGATTAAACAGGTAACCGTGAAATGAATGATGACTGAATGCAGGAAATCACGGTGTGAAGATGGCCTCTCAAAATAGGACTTAAGTCCTCAAAGCCTTACTTATAATGTTTAGAAGATAGCAGTGATTTATAATTGTCAATTTCAGTTTGTAATGCAGAAACATGAGTGCTATGAGAACTTACGACAGATGTTGCCTATTTCAAAATGTTTGCTACATCACAGTTAGTATAATCTTGCCATTAGCTGCCTACAAGAGCAAGGTGGGTACCAGAAAAAATACAAGGCCTACATCTCTAAAGGCAAGGTGTTGTACTTTAAAGAATATCTCATCTGGTGATATACACCCTAATCCAGGCCCTCTCAAAACCAAACAGATAATCTGACTTGCTGATTCTTAATATCAACATAAGAAGCATCACCAACCAGATATTTGAACTGCACACATTTATACCCCACTACAGTCCTGACATACTGACAATCACAGAAACATGGCTAAACCCTAGCATCCAAAATGAAGACTTCCTCCCCCAGGTTATAATACCTTAAGATTGGATAGAGTAGGCAGAAAAGGAGATGGGGTAGCCATACTCTTTAAGAACACAATGAACCTCCAACTCCTCCAGACCACACCACCCAAATTTCTAAATGCTGAAACCCTGTTTACTGTCCTCTCCATAAACAAAACTAAGAAAATCAATATTCTTTGCTGCTATATACCCCCAGGTAACAACTCTCTCATTATAGAAGAAATCCTACACTGGGCAAAAGATAACCTACCACAAGAAACATTCCTATTAGGTGACCTAAATACTGACTGGACAGCTTGTGATTCCAACAACCCCACTAACCATATTAATCTGTATGGGTTCTCTCAACTGACTGAAGAGGTGACTAGAATAGATAAAAAATCGAAAAAAAAATCTATTCTTGATTGGACTGTGATCAACTACCCAAACAAAACTACCAGGAAGGTTGCCTTCCAGATGTTCTCAGTGAGCACCTCCCCACATTCATACTACGCAAACACTCCAACCTACCCAAACCCGTTGTTTACAAACTAATACGGGATGACCGCAACCTTACCCCACATTATCTCAATACTGTTAGCCACTGTAACTGGGAACCATTATAAACCCTTGGATTAGACCAGGCAGTTGACTTGCCCCCAGTGGGAAAATCAGAGTGAAAGCTAACTATGCACCTTGGCTAAGTAGGGACACCAGAGCCCTACTAAAAACCAGAAATAAAGCCTGGAAAATCTGGAAAAGAGAAAACATCACCATTTCCAAGCAAAACTACCAACAGCTTAGAAATCAGGCCATGGCTCATACTAAATAAATAAGCAAAACTACTTCCTCAGTGCCCAAAACAAATACTCAAAAATCCACAAAAATTCTTGCATGCCATTAACTCCTTTCTAAAACCATGCAAAACCACTAATCCAGCTCCAAACTCTACAGATAGTAATTTAGACAGCCACTCAATTTAACCACCACTTCACAAAATCCATCCTGGCTCTATCCAGCCAGCTAACCAATCATAGTCCATCACATACCCAAACCAATCAACCAGAAAAGACTCCCTCCTTTACTCTATCACCTGCCCCCACCTCTACAGTTAAGAAACTGCTTCTAAAACTTAAACCCACCACCCTTGCAGCTGATAACTTACCTGCTACCTTCATAAAAATGGCCTCTGATTCTCTATCTTACCCCATCTCCACCCTAATCAACTGCTCCATGTAGGAATCCTATATTCCTAAACTCTGGAAAGTATCTTATATTATTCCTCTTCATAAAGGGGTAGCTCCTATGACTTCTCAAACTACTGACCCATTGCCATCTTATGCCCCCATCTAAAATTCTAGAGAAATGCATCCATTTGCAAGTCATGAAATTTCTGAACACACATCAGCTCCTCTCTACCACACAACATGGCTTCCGCCCTCATCACAGCACAACCACTGCTCTTCTTTCATTCTCTAATCTAGTTAACCTTCACAGGAACAACAACAAATATACATTAGCCATTTTCTTGGACCTCTCAAAGGCATTTGACATGGTCTCTCACTCCATTCTACTTGATTCTCTAGCCTCACTATCTTTCACCCCATCTACCATAGCCTGGTTCAGAATCTCCTATCTGACAGGCAAAAATATGTCCAATGGCAAGGAGCATTATCCCCCAACTTCCAACTACCATAGGAGTCCCACAAGGCTCTATACTGGGCCCATTCCTCTTTTTTATTTTCACAAACAACCTGAATAGCTCTACCCAGCATGGCACACATTCAATATGCAGATGATTCAGCCCTGATCTGCACTGCCTTATCTCCTATCATTCTACAGCAACTTATCCAGGAAACCTTTAACTCTAGAAAAATGGATCTCTGGTATCCAACTAATCCTAAACCCCAATAAGACAAAACTACTACTATTTTCCCCTAACAAATCAAAAGCTCTCCTCTCCTTTTCCATCACCTCTAAAAACGGCACTACCATCTCCCCTTCTGACCACACCAAACTTCTTGGTATTGAAATTGACAACAATCTTCACTTTGATATCCATATCTCACAAACAATTTTTTTGTTCACAAAAAATGGGCGCAATATATAGGCACAAAAACTTTCTCTCACACCAAGCAAGAGTCACCCTTGCCCAGAGTCACCTTCTGTCCACACTACTGTATGCAGCACCTATTTTCACCCATATTAGAAAAAATGACCTAAACAAGCTAGAATCCTGTTACAATAAGATAGCCAAGTTTGCTACACACTCCAGTTACAGAACACATCACTGTGCTGCATTAAAAGAACTAAAATAGCTAGAGTTACCACAACTACTTAACTACCACCAGCTAGTTACTGCATATAACATCCTTAAGTACCCTGTAAAAAACCTATCTATAACCAATCTTCTTACCAATTACACTGCAAATTGGCATCTCCGATCTCGTGACAAATCTCTCCTCTGCATCTCCAAGGCAAACAATACCGCAGGCAAAGTGCTCTTTTCCCACACCATTGCTAAAAAATGGAATTCCCTCCCCCATTCTCTGACCACTGCCTCTACCACCCCACAATTCAAAAACTCCCTCAAATCGCATCTACTAAACACTTGGTCATGTCCTTGTATCACTTAACCTTTACTCTCACATCTCCCCCCTTCTTTTTCCAACTTCCAAGCTACTCACTTTAACCCTCTACAGTATTAAACCAGCCAATAACTCTGGCTATTAGTTGCTACTTCTCATAGCAGCGATTGCTCCTCTTTTTGTCACAATCATTATACACCTGCACATTAAATGGAATTCCTGACTGTTTCACCTGGAAAATGTCTTTTTCCAATTTATTTTATATATTTTCAGTGTTTGTCTGGCAAAACGTCTAACTCCATGTTACATTATTTAAATGAACTTTGTATAACACTGTATACATTTGCTTCACTTGTTTTTTTTTTTGTAACAATGTTTCAGAGCTTTTCTCCCCGGGCCGCCGCTGTAAATGGACCTGGTCCAGTTGGAATTTCCCAGTTAACAAATGTAAAATAAATAAAATAAATAAATAAATATCATACTTTTGTTCTGAAAGACCCCCCCCCCCAAACCTTTACTAAGGTGTCAGACTCCTGATGGATGCATTGTTCTAAAGGGTAGCAAGCAGAAGAATACAGTGGGAGTGAGAACACTTTCTATTCGGCTGCTAATTTAAAGCAGCACCTTTTCAAATTGATTAGTAGCAATGATAAGCTCCTTTAGACTCCTGCAGAAACTAGCAGCCATACGTTCACCACCCAGTTTATCCAACTACTAAATACAATAGAACTAGACAAAGTATTCATAAAGACAGATGTGAAATGATATCTGTGCTGATGTCCCCTCTCCCTAGAATTCACACAACAGACTGATGATGACTCTGTCCCATCTGTCACCCTAATTATTAAAGGGTTCAGTGTAAAAGACATTGCCTTATGCCTCTAAAATAAAGTTTTCATGCTCCCTTTACACAATGGCTTCTCTCACAATGTTACCATAAACTACACACTGATTCATTTGCAAACATTCTACCTAAGGCTATAAGGAACATAGCAGAGACAGAGAAAATTGGATCACTTAAATTACTAATTTCAAAATGATTACTTTTAAAATTCTGCAGTAGCTCAGTGAATTAATACTCAGTTATTAAAAGCATCAAACTAATCCTTGAAAGAATGGACAACTTAGAATGCAGGCATGCTGTATCCCATGACCTGTCTAGAGTTTTCCACATGATGAGGTATGTACTTGTTTCTTGGTAATCAACACACTGCTTCAATTTATTAGCCTGCTGTCCATCTAGAGACAGTGGCCCACGATTATCTATGAGCATGACCTGTTCAGTATTTTGACCTCTGTAGGGCGTTTTGCTTGCCCCTGATTGTCTGGGTATGATACCATGTAGCAGCACCTTGCAAAAATTGAAAAGGTTAAAAAAAAACAATAATCGGTCCAGGTGCAGTCTGCAGATTACAGCTTGAAAATATGAATATATCTGCAGTCATAACTTCAAAAGGACAACTGGCTATTCAAAACAAGCTTTTGATCAATATTTCTAGAACCAAAACAGTTTTTATGGGGAACATATTTGTGCTTGGCTGTGATAGTTCTCTATTGATAAAAACAGATACTTTTCTTCTACTTTAACTACCTAAATTTTTGTCTAAACCAGGGCATGCAGTATACTCAGAAAGAAAACAATGCTCTGTCCATGAATATTAGGATTTTTATAAACAACTCACACCATGCATGTCCATAGAAACCACAACTAGAGTCACATTACTTCTATTTAAGGGAACTTTTAGGCATTGTCATGTGTGAGCCGGGAAAAGGATGGGATGTAAACAAACAATTCTCTTCTTGCAAAAGTATGACAGTGCACTAGGATGGCCCACCCAATTTTCTGGACATGAATATCAGATCAGGAATGAGGAAAAAAGAAGCTGGATGTGGGGACTTAGAGACTGAGCAGGGTCACTAGCAGTAGTGATGGTCAGCTGTGGTGGTGGGAACAAACAAATTAAATTAAAAAAAAAAATACATAAAATATAAAAGGTTCTACAACTTAAATTCATAAGGATCAGATGCCATCTTATTAACTGCCAAAAAGTATCACAACATCCAATTAAATTTTCACTTTTTGAAATGCAGTTCTTACTGGCCATTCACATAACATCAGCATAAACTTTGCCCTGCAAATGATGCCAATGGATATTTTATCATGTCCTTCAGCAAAATGGATTGTTTCTGCCATGGGAAATGAGAACATTTTTATGTTAGTACTTTTTAATAGGCTTATTCTGACTCTTTGATTCTATAACCAAACATTACCAATTTTGTTCTTCATGAAGGTTCCTTTATATCTGTCCTGCAACAAAATGAGTCTTAAACCATATTCTGAAAAAAAATACACTTAAATGAATGCTAATAATATGGTGCAGTTTTGTTCACAGACTATTAAATGGAGTTCACCTTTTCAATTTCACTCTTAAGGTAGATTATATTTAACACAATAGTGAAGCAAACATAACCTTGCAATGATAGTTCATACAGTCATAATTCTGTCTGTGCGATGCATTGACAGGTGTGTGTGTGTGTGTGTGTGTGTGTGTGTACATATATGTATATATATATATATATATATATATATATATATATATATATATATATATATATATATATATATATATAGGGCTCTAACAGAAGATCAAACATTCACAGTAGTGAATACTGAAACACCAAGACCACATCAACGAAAACCTGGAAACTTGAATGTTATGGGCTGTCACTGTACATGATCGCTGTACAGTGGAGAGTAAGATTTTTCCCCTTTCCCGATTGTTGTGCGATCTCAGGGTTTGTATATATAATTAGCATGGGTGCAGGTGTGCTTGCTCCCCTCATTCCTGCAAAAAAAGAAACTTTTGTGATCCTGTCATTGCTTTTGAGTTTCTGTGTTTTCAGTAGTGCTGGTTCGGTGTTTCAACATTCGTTGTCATAAACATTCAATCTTCTGTTAGGCAACAGTATTTAACCAGATAGATAGACAAATATCAGTAAATGTCAATTCTGTGATCTGAAACAAGTCTAACAAAAATACTGCATTGACTGCCTTTTCAATTGAAAAATTAATTAAATATAAAAGCAGTATTTTTTCAAGGGGTCAAGCCTCCCCATACCCCTCCCATACCTGTACTTGTCAAAGTATTAACCAAGATTGCAGAACACTGGGGTGCAGGATAAAATTCCTTACCCACTCTCTTCAGTAATAATATAAAAACAATGTTTTTGCAAGAGACAAGCTTTCCTGCATCCCACACACCCCTGTGTCTCTAAATATACTAACTCTTAGTTCACCCAAAAGTATGGTTAAGGAGAAATGTCCTTACCTCAACTGTTCTGTGATTCCCCCTATTTAACACAAGCACAGTTTTTAATGAAACAGGTAATTGATGGACTGCTATATGCAGTTCATATTTTATTGATAGAAAAACTAAAGGAATTGTATGTAACTCAGTTTGTTTAGTTATTCTATAACTGAAATATTGTATGCAACCCAAGGACAGCACAGTGGTTGCCGCAGATAGCACCGTCACCTCACAAGAGGTTCCCCAGTTTGATTATTGGCAGTCTGTATGTCCTCACTGTGTTCACATGGGTTTCTTCCAAGTGCTCCAGTTTTTGCCAACATTCTAAAGACATGCAGTAGGTGGATTGGACACTTTAAGTTGGGCATAGGTGTGAGTGCGCATGTGAGTGTGTGGTACAGAAGAACAACTACGGCAGGACCAGCCACCCGGCGGTATAAACCTTGGCACTAGATGATTGTCACTGTTGAAGTGACACCCCAATCCCATGTGCAAAATGGGAAAAGGGGTTATGGGTGGATGGATAGATGTAATTCAAACATGCGCTCATGCACTCAAGCACATATATACATGTCAATTTATACTTAGACAGTATGTGATATCTTGTATTATCACTCTTTTGTTACTAAAACCTTCCCACTAGTATTTGCTATCTCCCATTCCTTGCTCCCCAGTTGTTTATGGTCCCATCAACATGACCCATCAAGCTGGGATCTGTTCTTTCTCTTATTTTATTGCACTTGTATTCTTTACTACTTAAAATTTGCAGAGGTCCTCCATCTTATCACTGCTACCTTAGTAAAATATTTTCATTTATATAGCTCATTCTCTTCTTACCATCAATGTGCCCAATCCATTTCTCTTCTCCTGCCATCCAGTTAATTTTAAGAGATAATCCATGGGCAGGGGATGCCAAATGAATCTGTAGATACTGATTGTATTTCCAATAATGGTAAAGTGGAAGAAGGACCAGACTTCTTTGTTCTAGTAATCATACTAAAGCAGATAATGAGACTCTGTTTCAACAAACAGAAGCTGTCACACAGTGAAGCTAGCCAGCATTCATTCATTCATATCCCAAAAAGTGAAATGACATGATGTGACTACCAAATGCTACTACTAAACCCCATGCAATGATTTCTGCCCTATGCCCTCTTCTACCAAATAAGAAAAGTCACCATGGAATGCAAGAACCTTGCCTATCCCAGTCAACAGCTGTGTTCTGAAATCCTAACATATCAGAGAATAGGTACTTGTCTGCAACTTATTATACATAATTAGCAACAGATGTGATGCTATACCTGTATGTGTGTGTGTGATGAACATTATAATACCACAATGTCAAAAATCATAATATCACTTTCAGCAAGTCTGTGGTTCCCAAACACACATCTTTATGCCCTTAGAAGGTTTATTAGTAGTACAGTATATCACACTGGCATTAACATTTTAATGAAGTGGGGCACAAATATTGTTCCTATTACTTACTGATGTGATCAATAGATCCAGCACAGAATTTTCCATAGAACTTTTTGGCTCCAAGTGCTCGAAGATCATGGATTGTGTAAGGCCACAAATGTAATACATTGTTTCGAGAAAATGAGTCTCTCTTTTCTATTACTACTACTTTGGCTCCAAGTAAGGATAGTTCAATGGCAGTCCTAAGTCCACACGGTCCACCTCCAATAATTAAACACTAAAAAAGAGAAAATAAAGTGTTACACAGAAGTACAGAACAATGAAATATGTCACAAAAACATCCTTAAAGGTATTAAATAGTACTAAGTTTCAAATTAAATATAACCAGAGAAAGTAAAAAGATTACAGTTGACCTTAAATGACAATGACCTTTTCTTATTCAAAAGCATACTATATAAAATATCTTATAAATAGTTTTAATTCAAGAATTTAGCATTTCTGCAATCATGATATAATCAAATATAGCAAAAAATGTATTGGTAAGCCCTGGAACTTTACATTGGCCTTTACTATAAAGCATAAGGACATTTAAAATTACAAACTTGAAGCAAAGTACATTTTTTAAATAAAATGACTGAGATTTCCAAGGCCAGCAATAATATATTTAAGCATATATCAGGCTTATCTGCAGTTTATAAATTAATGATTATTAAATACAGAAAAACTGTCCATGTCAGAAAATTTAAAACACATTACCACATTTACTATTTCCTCTTAATGTACCGGACGGATGTTTTTTGTACCATTTAATTACTTGATTTTGACTATGAGTTAAATAATGGTATTTGTTTCAGTTGTACTACATGAACACAAAAACATAAGGATTATACTCAAATACAGTATATCTAGTGCAATCTGACTAGCACCTGGATTAATAACATCTTTCTCTAATATGGAGATTCAGACAGTTTAATTTAGTGCTAATCATACTTTAATAATGGTCCTTAATAGTACTACAGACTGTAACCAGCCCATCTAGGTTTTGCATAAATATATTTCAACCCCTTCCACAGAGGGCATGAGCAGTGAGAAAGAAAAAAAGAAAACACATTACAAATAACAAAAACTCATTCAAATACAACAGGGAGAAAATCAAGTACCACAGTCTCCAAACAGGTGATTCTTTAGACTTGGCCCACAATTTGTCAAGAATTACAGTAGCAATAATACATGGTGATGGTGAAGATTCCATGGGGATTTATTCATATCCGCTGGGATTTTTTCAAAAAGTCAGACACAAGTAAGCAAAGTCTAGTATAATCTACCATTGCTATATATCATTGGTATTGCAAAATAGGAACAAATTAATGTTTTAGTACTTTAGAAATATTATTTGTGCATAAAAGCAGTATAACATTATTTCACTAGTTTCCATGCATTAGCATAAAGCAGAACGGTTTAATCTCTTACTTCATGCCACATCATCCTTATAGGCTTGGAAGAGGTTCATTAACTTGTCTTTCTTACTAACCATTGAGTTCTTTCCAATGATGCAATTCAATTTTTCTATTGCACCTGAGGATTCACTGGCACGTTCCATCTGCAATTCTACCAATGTGTTTATGTGCTTACACACGGCTGACGACTATTCAAACTGGGTGACATGAATAAACAGTGGAAAAAACCCTGTTTATGTTATAATGAATCTATTTTTCAGTACTACAGAAAATAAATAAATAAATAAACATGAGTATGAGTTGTAAGGAATCTTCTGATGTTTTACTTTACCAAAGGCTTGCTGATGATATCTGTACAATTTTACTACACCATATGTTTTCTTTCTCTTAGTATAAGCCTGCTACACTGTGTATATATATACGGCAGCAGCAGTTTATGGATGAAGAATTATTTTACTTCTTACTCACAGCAGTAAGGATGCTTTTCCCACAAAACATATGTTCATTTTACTTACTGAGAAAGGTGAAACAGTCTATTTTCCCTTATAAGCAGTTGTGATTCACTGTATTACACTGCTACATCTTTAAGGTCTTCATGAATTAAGCAGTTATATACTCAGGATGAACTCAGTATTAATTCTGTGATTGGTTGACTCGTAGAGTATAACTTGCACCTCTGTATAATATAATCAAACATCGCCACTTTGATTGCTGCCATTACTATAAATACAACTCCACTTATCCTGCATGGACTAGCCTCATGCTGAGAGCACTGAAAATAAAATGCTTTGGTTTCAGAGCCAAAGAATAAAATAATACCACTTCTGAGCTATCAAAAAAAAAATTGAAATCAAACTGTAAATTGCTCCAGCACTGGTCAGATTTTCACTACAAGACTATCTCTAAACATGATCTTTATTCATCCCTGTCTTTTTCAACCCAAAAATTCAGACTTGCTTATATTTATATATATATATATATATATATATATATATATATATATATATATATATTTATATATATATATATATATATATATATATGGTTCCCTATTAGAAGACCGAAGACGCATTCTTTCGAATGCATCTTGGTCGAACTCAAAAGCCTGAAATGGCAAAATATCGAAGCGGCTTTTAAGCAAATTCTTTCCCTGAAAAAAAAATTTGCATGGCTGCTTTGTTACTTTGCCGTTTTCGGCACTGTAGTGCGTTCTCAGAGTTGGTATATTTAACTAGGGGGGTGTGGGGGGTGAAGCTCCCCACTTAATGTATTGTTTAAAGTGTTTTTTTTTTTGTTGGTGTTCTGACAGTTCAAAATTGTAAGCTTTCACTTACATAGGGTTGATTAATCATCGTTCGCTTTTTTAAGCGTTCAGTGATCTAACATAGACCTTATATATATATATATATATATATATATATATATATATATATATATATATATATATATATATATATATATATATACACACACACACACACACACACACACACACACACACACACACACACACAGACACACATATTATATATATATATATATATATCTATATATATAAATATATATATATATATATATATATATATATATATATATATATATATATATATATTACAGTTATTGAGAGATGCACATTTGATGCTGGTTTGACACTTGCAATATGTCCACAAGGACTAGGAACCCAGAAAGGTAAACAAGGATAGTTGATATTCATACCATGAAATGCATCTTCCTCTTTCATGGAGGGTTTGACTAACACAAGTCTTTCATAGGCTTAATTTTTTCTGATGATGGGTCTTCAGTATGACACTGCTTTTCTAAATTTTAAATCACATACAATTATAACACGCGAGTACTCACCATATCAATTCTTCAACAGGGCACATTCCATTGGGTTTAGGACTTTGGTACATCTACCCTGTGCTGTCTCACACAGTTCTTATAAATCTCTTGAGTACCCACACTTATGTGGAAAGACCCTTTTGCAATTAAGGGTTCAGTATATTACAATAATATCCAGTTGTTGAGCTTAGTTTTAAATGTATACTACTTTCAAGAAAGCACACTGAAGTATGGGCATATAAAATTATAAATGTATTGGTGCCCTTTCCTCACTACTGTGTGATCTTGGAGTTGGCATATATAATTATCAGGGGGTGTATGGGGGGCACAGCACACCCACATGGGGAATGCATGGGAGGGTGCATTGGGGATTGCTCCCTTATAAAACATTAGTTTTGGATGTGATTAGTTTTTGTTGATATATTGCATTTAGATATATTTTGTTGACATTTTATCATAAGATAATTTTCAATGCTCTCATGTGTGTGTGTATATATATATATATATATATATATATATATATATATATATATATATATTTATATATATGTGTGTGTGTGTGTGTGTATTTATATAAATACACACACACACACACACACACACACACACACACACACACATGCTGTACATAACATGCACACACGTTTGCTGAAACATTGATTCAACTGCACACAAACATGCATACACATTCACGTACACTGATTCCTACTCACAGTTTAAACATATTTATCTTCTATACAGAGCCAAGCACAAATGCATAAATATTTTTGTGACATACCCTACCCAAGTTTTCATAAAGTTGCAAGAACACTAGTGTCACAGCATAAAAGGATATGACCTTTAACAGTAAGCTGGGACAGAAACCGCCTTGGCTAAGCGTGCTAAAATATGCAGCCCTGACTGTGAACCAGGAGATTGGAGTTCAATTAGTAGCCCTGGTACTACAGGGGCCAGGCAGGAAGAGGCAGGAGTGAAGAATCATGGCCTGCATGCCTCTCGCAAGAGGAGGGGAGGGTTTGCATGCACCTAGAGGCATACAAAAAAACGGCTAAGACCAGGCAGCCCAGTGCTTTTACCCTTCCCAGTGTCATACCAAGTGCATGCCTGAAAAGACCAGGAAGAAAAAAAGAAAAAAATTCAAACTATCCTTAATGATTGCCTGGATGACAAAAAACTGTCTGTTGCATAGTATGGAATGAATGAGATAACTGACTGAGAGGGGGTCTGTTGGTCAGCAGGTGATAGGAACAAAAACCTGAAAAAAATAAAATTGGATTGATTATAGTCAATCACTTTGAGCTTTTCACTGTGAAAGACGTATCTTAAACAGTCAAAGCAATATAAGTTTAGAAAACAGTAGCCAATAAAACATATAAATATATCTCAGAGACAAACTAAAGGGAGGTGGTGTTCCTCAGGAATCTGGAAATCGACTTCACTTAAGGCTATACTGGTGTAATTTGCAGCTTCCGTTGGCTTGGCAGCAGCAACCAGAAAATTTATGACTGTGCCATTACCTCTATTTTTATCTGAGTCTGTAAGACAGATGATAAATTCTGAAGCGGTTTATAGCTCTGTAGGTCATCTCCATGCCATCAGAATCGTAGTTCTTTGAAAAAGTTGTGCTTTCTCAACCATATCATCACAGTCACTCTTAGAACAATTTTTTTTCTGCCTGAACACTTTCTTTCTTAAGTAATTAATACATGATCTGTTTTTTCCACAGTACAAAATGATGTAGAAATAGAAAGGCTGTTAGATTATAACAGATATAAATAAGGCAACACACAAATCAGATTGTTTATTCACAATTTAAAAGCCATTCACAGTTCTGGAACAAGGCACAGAAATAATCAGACACCATTGTTAGTCTGCTGTGGCACACTTCATACTGCAGAATACCCAGTAATGGTAATTCAGCCTGATAATGTGCAATTTGTGGACAGTGCTACTGTTGTCATAAATAGCTAATGACAATGTCTCTTGTTAATAGAAGTCTTGGGAGGAATGTTTTAATTCCTCTGCTGTAAGAGAGGATGATAAACCTATCACGTTCAACTTACAGTCAAGTAAAAACTGTCTACCTACAAGAAAAGAAAGGCATTTACTGTAAATTTTAGTTTTAAACACATTCTTTTCAGTATCCGCACAAGCAGGATAACTTGGTTGATACCGTATGTATTACGTCATCATGTCACAGCCTGGTCTATACACAGGGCAGGTTAGATGGGACATGTGTATTTTAAAATACCAATATATTTAGTTTTTAAAAAACACAGCAGAGCATATTTATTTTAAAAGGGTAAAAACAGCAATTCTAATTCACCCTGCTCAAATCTAAAGACACAGCTGTACTTTACATTTCCCATTGTTGTTTAGTAGTTTAGTTTAAATTTTCATGACTTCCAGGACTTTAGCACACCATGCCTGTTTGTCCTCCACTGTTTCTGTAAGTTCTTGTAAATTCATATTTGTTTTTTTAGTAATACTGACAGACTTCTTCACCTTTTACCTTAATTTATCTGCATTACTATGACTGTCCATAGTAAAATAATGCATATGTGCAGTGTGCACTGCTGCCTTTGCCTAGTGCCGCTGCATTTCTGCCAAATGAATTTGTTGCTGCAGATCATAACAAGTCATTGCAAACACTCTGTGCAGACAAGAAACTAATACAAATAAAATTAAATATTTAGTACTGTTCTTTTTCACTGCTATTTTCCATAATCAATGAAAAGAAAAAAAGGCATAAAAATACACACCTAACATAAAACATGGTAAACTCCTTTCATCTCTAGGATATGGAATTCAAATCCTGAATTCCATATATTGTCTATATTTAGTTTCCAAGTTTCCATAAGTCTGAATGAGTCTTCTCAAGGTACTCCAGTTTCCTCCTTGCTTCTAAAATATTCTGCCTTAATTGACTACTGTAAAACTAAACACACATATATACACACACATATACACACACACACACACACACACACACACACACACACACACACACAAAAATATATACTGTATTTACTCTTGCACTCATGGCACACCTCTCAACCATACCAAATTGCTTGGTATTTACCGGTTTTGAGGGCAAAATATTGGGGTGCCACAAATTCCCGAGTGGCCCCTTAATTTCCGAATTTCCCGGTCTTTTTTTTGTTGTATTACCTCTTTAAATTTTTGACTGATGTCACCCCACATTACCAGCCTACAGGTGGGTGCGTGATGACATCAGCTACTGCCTGTGTTGGACTCAGACTCTGTGAGGGAGATAGGGAATATAACAGCTATGGCGGGAGACATAATTTAAATTTTGCCGAGTCCACCTACATGTCTCACCCATCAGGTATGAAAACAGCTGTTATCTATCAGGCCATAACTGTTTAACTGTGTATAAGTAAGTATCTGGTCTGTTTTGTTGTTGTGCATTAATATCTATCTGCTAATTCTGCTGCTTAACTATGTGCAAAAGTCCATCTGGGTGGAAATTCTGCATTATTTATCTGCTGGCCGGCCACAAGAACTTTGTTGTGCATTTATTATTGGCTGCTAATCAACCGTTGTAGTGTATTTATCAACTGTTCTGGTTGCAGTTATCTGCTGCTCTAATCAACCATTGTATTAACTGTGTGTAATATATCTGTTGGCGGAACTTTTCTAATAAGCTTTTCAGTATTTAGTTATCTGCCGCAATATTTGTTTTATAATATGCTTTCCCTCCTGCAATGTTCGTTTTGTAATATGCTTCTAATTATGCTTTCAGTATTTCATTATCTGCCACATTTGTTTTGTAATAAGCTTTCCCTCCCACACATTTGTTCTGTAATATGCTTTCCCTATAATTTGATATGCTCTCCCTGCAATTTATCTCTCCCAGCATTGTGTCAAGAACTTTGTTGTGCATTTATTATTCTGCTGGTAATCAACCATTGCGCATTTATTGCCCATATGCTTTTCAGTATTTAGTTATCTGCCACAGTTATCTGTTTATAATATGCTTTCCCTCCCACATGTGTGTTTTGTAATAAGCTTTCCCTGCAATTTATCTGGGCCATAGTGTCAAGAACTTTGTTCTGCATTTATTATTCTGCTGCTAATCAACCGTTGTTGTGCAATTACTGGCCATAGTTATTTGCCAATCGCTTTTAAGTATTTCTGGCTAATGTTATCTGCTGATCACCAAATGCTTTTCAGTATTTAGTTATCTTTTCCTTGCAATTTATCTGTCCCGCTGCTTTATCGTTATTACAAGTAGATTACGTAGAACCGTGGAAGGTTTATAGTCAGTCTGGAAAAAAGAAATCGGTATTACAGGCGAATTGTCTGCATATAGTTTTTTCTTTTCTGTGTTAGACTTATGGATTTAAATGAAGTCTGAAGACAATAAAACAGGGAATAGGCTGCTCAGTTCCATGCAGCCAAAACAATTTTGTTTTGAATAAACAGTATGGCAACAATGAAGTAGGGCATTTTTGTGTTCATTGCCGCAGGAATAGTTACACAAAAAAGTAAGGAGGCTTGCATTTGTTTACATACACACAGCCTTATACAGCATTATATTCTATCAAGATATTTGGGTGATAAGTTGTTCATTTATCAGTTCAGTATTATGTCCCAGCAGTTCAGTGTTTGGGGGGGGGGTCTGTCTTTAGTATTTAGATATCTTTTTCCTGCAGTGTGTAAGTGTAATACGCTTTCCTTCTTCAGTATTTAGATATCTTGTGTGTTGTGTGTGTCAGCCTGAATTTCCCAGCCACTCCACCACTTGTGTTCAACTCTTTGGTCTGTTCCTCTTAAAATTTGTGGTTTTCTAGCAAATTAGTGAGAACTGAATTCAATAAATAAATAATAGCCATTTAAGTTTCAGTCTTCCTATCTTTCAGGAAACGCACATTGATAACACAAATCATTTTATTCTAGCAACTTTTCTAAGATTATACAAGCAATGTTTAAACTGTGTCCCTGGTACCCCCCCCCCCCCACCAATAATGTTTTTGCTTTTTCCAGATTTCTTGTGCTGCATAGTTTTTCAGCAGGAAAGAAGTTTAGCACTGCTTATGTTATGGTGGTTTGTTTTGTTAGTAGCATAATGGGTAGGATACTTCCTTTTGATGCAGAAGGTTGTGGGTTCTACTCCCACAGTATGCAGATGGATTACTGATTGTGTACTGTGTTGTACATTTAAAGGGGTGGATGCTGCAGTCCAGAGAATGTCTTCTTTGGTTGAGATACCTAGTAACTATGAACCTGTTATCAGTTTACCATCCATTCCCTACTGCAATAATACTAGCTTATTTTTTTAATGTAACAGGCAATTTATTCCTCAAGGGCAACAAGCAGTTTATTTGTTGATGAAACAATGACATTTAAAGTTCTTTGCTAGCAGCAACCTCTCCATTAGTTACAGATCTCTTTAATGTGGACTTTAGATTACTTTTATTGATGCAGAGATTGTGCATATTTACTGATACTGGTGGATTGTAGAAGTTTGAGTACACTTTTATGATGGAAATGTTCTGAATCTGATTTGTCATTAATGGTTCATGCATTTTGTTTCATTGCTTACTGGAAAAATGTTCAAACAATAAATTTGGAATGCACTCTAAGTCTTAACAAGTGTACTGTATTATACAAGGAATAAAATTTAATAAAGTCAGGAAGGTGTATCAAAGAACACATGTATGTTTCTTGTTTCATGTGCAAAGGGGCTATGATTTGAAAACAGCCCAAAGGTAATCTTTATCCACCACTAGTCAGATGCATTTTCTTTGGATGTGGTGTGGTGGGTTTCAATGCTGTTTCAATGAATGTGAGTTTCAAGGGCAGAAAAGTTTTAATGCTAAGTCTAGTTTCATGGTGACACAGTATTGCTTTGTTTAGCAGGTGTCTGTTAGTGTTTGTGCATTGTGCATTGTGCTATAAAATGTAAAATAAAATCCAAATAATTATTGTAGAAATAAAGCAGTATACACATTAGTGTTTATAGTAAATGGGGTGAAATAGCCAGGTAATGGGACATTGGAACTACTGCAGGGGGACTCTGGGGCAATATTTTGGTTGACTGTTCTTCAGTTTGTGTTTGAAAGTTGGTTTCCAACAATTCCATTGGAGTGGGCGGGGTTACATAATTAGCTATGCAAATTGTATGTTAATCAGTGTACAGATTTGTACCTATTTTTCATGGGCCTTTGTCCAGATTTTTGACATTACCAGGTTGAGCGGTATGACTCGTTGTCTGGCTCATGGCTAAAAGAGGGCTGCTGCAGACCAGTACATCAGTGCTGCCATATCACCCTTGAAAAGAAAACTTATGTATAGAAGATCTTGCCTTATCACTAATATAAACAGCATGCAAGAAAGCACCTGCATGATAACAGCAGACTGACTATAATAAAAAGCATGAGTGATACACGTTAAAACAGTCTAACCTGCAGCAAAATGAGCAACAGTAATGTGTCAGGAAGGCCTGAGCCATCAGACACCATACCCTCTCAAAGCAGGAGAACAGGCACACAGACAGAACAAAGCCTCTGTGTTAATGTTGGGATTCAAGCTTATAAAGCTATTAATGTACCTTCTCACTCTCTTAGATGGACAGAGATGGATGCATTCTGCTGCTTGGCTGAACAAATCAGGCATTAAGTTATGCCACAGCATTCTCTAAAGCTGAAGCTACAGTCTGACAGTCACTGCACTCATTATATTCACAGCCTGCTTATGTACAGTCACATAGATCTGTCTTCACAGAGGTATACTGGGTAGAAGGAAAGCTTTGTTTCGTATGATGTTGGAAGGGTGAGTACTCTGCAACTCAGTAAACCACGCATGACTCCTGAAAGAATTAGAAATCACAAAAACATTCAATACAGTCTTAAAGGTTGCTTAAGCAGTAAAGTAGACAATATCAAACCCAGACTAGCTCTGTGCCATTAACTAAAACATAAACAACTAGCTAAGATGATAAGTACTTTGTATACTGTGATAAAGAAATATGTATCCTGTCTAACTCTATGTCATTATACTGCCTACCGTCCTTGCTAATATGTTATTAATGTTACATTTGTAGTAATCTCAGAAATAGTAATGGCAGTCTTGTACTTGTATGTAAATAGCCTATGTTTTTGTTAAGTTCTTTCAGCTCATTTACTGTACCTAATTATCAATGTAACTCTGTTGGAGCTTTTCTCCCCGGGCCTCCGCTGAAAAAGGACATGTATCCAGTCGGACCATCCCGGTTAACAAATGTAAAATAAATAAATAAATAAATATAAATAAATAATAATGACTGGTCATGAAATAGAGCCCCAAAACTTGGACCGAACCACAAAAGGAGGGGGAGTATCCATTTTCATCAAAGATACCCACACCTCCAGGTTAGTGGCAACGCATGAAGCATCGGAGACTATCCAGGTGCAACTAACCATAGGCAAAACTGCCTTACAGTTTGTAGCATGCTACAGACCACCCTCTCAAACTCAGGAACACCACACAGCCTTCCTGAAGACACTGGAGAGTATGAATGTCTCTCCAAATACCATCATTTTGGGAGACTTCAACTACCCAAACATAGACTGGGAACATTACTCAAGCCCCAACACCCTAGCCCAAAGGTTCCTAGAATTCATAAACTCAAATGCAATGGAACAACTAGTCACCATTCCCACAAGAGGAGACAATATACTAGACCTGATCATCACAAACATGGGGACAAAATGCTCCACACCGGAAGTATATCCCTCTTTGGTAAGATCAGACCATAAATTAATCTCACTGGAAATCCACATCCCGCCCCACCCCCTGCACAAAAGACCACAGTGAAGAACTTCTCAAAAGCAAACTTCACACTTCTTAAGACTGAAGTGGTATCCTTCAAGGCCCCTGGGCCAGTGGAAACAACAACCCACACTGCTGAATCCTTTGCAAATGCCTTCTATGGGCACCTTCAAGAATGCATGGATCATGCAATCCCAAATAAAACCAAGACCCATTCCCCAAAGGCAGGCGCCCGGTCTGGTGGACCCCAGCCATAAACAAACTTTACAACAGGAGGAGGAAGCTACTACATGACAGAGCAAAATCCCTAAAAGGGAAGGCGTCTCTGATCAGTACTAGCAAAAAGCTACGATCACTCATAAAATCATCCAAGGCCAACTTTGAGAGAAAAATCGCAAAAGACACAAAAGACAATCACAAGGCCTTCTTTAGCTATGTTAGAAACCTGGGTGGAAACTCCCAGATATGCTCAGAGTTAGTCCAAAATGACACAAAATACACGGAACCCACTGACATTGCCAACATTCTGGCAGACAGGTTCAGTGAAAATTTCTCCCCCCCCCCCCAAAAGGAGAAAAAACTATCCCAGCAGAGTGTAGCCTCCCTAACATCTCAGATGCCCAGGTGAGAGCCGCCTCTCTAAAGCTAAAAACACAGCATCAATGGGACCGGATGGTGTCCCAGGCTGTGTGCTACATGAACTCCAAGAGGAACTAAACCCACACATAAGGCTGCTGTTTAATCTTAGCCTTACTACAGGATACGCACCCAAAGAGTGGCGTACGGCAACAGTGGTCCCACTTCACAAAGGCGGTGCTTCTACGGACCCTGGAAATTACCGCCCCATAAGCTTGACGAGCCTGGTCTGCAAAGCTATGGAGAGGATCATTATGGAACTCATAAACAAAGACATTGGGGACCTACAGACATTGGATCCTACCCAATTTGGCTTTGTCAAGGGCAGATCCTGCCTTTTGAACTTGGTCGACTTTTCTGAAACAGTCACTAAGGTCATTGATGAGGGTAAGGCAGTTCACACAGCCTACCTTGACCTTGCAAAAGCCTTTGACACAATACCCCACTCGGGCATCATAGACAAACTCACCAGCTTAAATGTAAACCCATATGTCACAAGATGGGTTGCAAACTGGCTCAAGGACAGAACCCACAGGGTCAGAGTTGCTGGAGCTATGTCAGACTCTAAGCCAGTCACAAGCGGTGTCCCACAGGGCTCAGTCCTGGGACCCCTCTTGTTCGGCATTTATTTTTCCGAGGTACAGGCAAACATAGGAGGATTGTGGCTGACAAAGTTCGCAGATGACTGCAAACTGGGTGCCATAATTGATACTCCAGTGGACACAAACATCCTTCAGAGAGGCCTCATAGAAATGGATAATTGGTGCCAGAGCCATGGCCTTAAGCTGAACGCCAAAAAATGTATAGTCATACCCTTTGGGAAAAACAAGGTACCGACAAATTACCACATAGGCGGTAATCCATTAAGTACGGAAGAGGTAATCAGGGACCTAGGGACCCAGGCTGACAGTAACCTCTCATTTGACACTCACATTGCCAAAGTGGTTAGGAAGACCTTCTATATTGCCCACCTTATCATGAAGGGTTTCACATCTAGATCAAGAGAGGTCATTGTGCCCCTGTACTCTTCTCTTATCAGGCCAATGATTGAGTACAATGCCCCATTTGGGATGTATCTCACCCGACACCTGCAGCAGTTGGAAAGACCCCAAAAGTTCCTCACCAAGAGGATAAAGGGTCTTAAACATATGCCATATGCCCGACTGAAAAAACTCCAGCTCTATTCAGTCACATACCGCCTACTCAGAGGTGATCTGTGCCTGACGTACAAGGCCATGTCCAATCCTGAATTAATGGACATGCTCCACCTCAGAAAATCCAAATCCATCAGAGCCACGAGAACAAGTGACTTAAACCTCAAATCAGAAATAAATAGGACGTGCTGGAGGGACAGATTCATAACCCAGAGGCTCCCTACACTCTGGAACAGAATCCCAGTCCATGTTAGGCAGAGCCCCTCACTGACTCTATTCAAGAGAAATCTCGACGAATGGATGGGAGATCATAGGTTTACCCCGGGGGTCATCTCTGTGTCACTACTAGACAGATACAGCAAAGCACTGGTAACTTTTATACATACTAACTAGATCATATGACCTCATTATACAATATAAAATGCAAAACACTGAGTGCTCAAAGCATTATAATAGCATCAACTATACATTTTTTCAATAAAATTCATACACATGTCCTAATAGAAAAATGTACTTAATTTTAGATATTAATAACTTTCAATATATATTAATAAAAATAAAAATAAAAATATATATATATATATATATATATATGTAGGTTAAATATACCTATTATTTATTAATAAATTTAAAAATGAGAACTAAAAAATTTTAAAAGTTACTTTAGTCTTGTCTGCTGTATTCTTTGCAATATGGGTTTTAATGATACAGATGCATTTATATATATTTTTATTTTTATTAATATATATTGAAAGTTATTAATATCTAAAATTAAGTACATTTTTCTATTAGGACATGTGTATGAATTGAAAAATATGTATAGTTGATGCTTTTATAATGCTTTGAGCACTCAGTGTTTTGCATTTTATATTGTATAATCTTTGGTCATGTGATGATGGCTGCAGGTCATATGATCTAGTTAGTATGTATAAAAGACATTGAGAAAGGGTTTTTGAACCTGAAAGCTTTGTCGTTTTGTCATAAAGGTATTTCAACTCAACTGCTCTTGTTTTTTGGATTCACTACTAGACAGAGGCATAGTAAACTAAACCCTAAAAGGGCGTAGTATTCTCATCCTAAGGGGTGGTGTAAGCCACATACACTCTGGCTAGGCTTATAAATGCCTTAGGGCAGATAGCCTAGTACGAACCTATGAACCTATGAACCTATGATGAGCCCTGAAGGCCTTTTTGAAACTGTAAAGTGCTGGGGACTCTTAAGGTCAAAGCAGTAGTAGCCTACAAAGGTGAGGTGGCTGGTATGAAAAACTGCATTTATTTTATTTTAAATTTGTTAGCTAGAGTAGAACACTGATCTCATTGGCCCCATTTCAGTCTCAGCATAAGAAAAAAAAACTGAAACAAAAAAAATGAAGCCTGGACGATTTAGGATGAATATGTGAAATCACTGGCAATCACAGTGGTACAGGTCTGGCAATAAGATAATACAACAGCCTGAGGTAAGATGCATCCAAAAATCATGCAAGGCATGATAAAAATGTGTAAGAACTTTGTATTTAGTATGTGATCACACAGGCAGCCCATGAAACTAGAGTCAAGTGATAGTAATGTGATGTTCCTGCAAGTAGCTGGGCACCAGATACAAGTGATTGTATTCAGGGTTGGGTAGGTCCAGGTAAGGAAGCTGCAAAAGTTCAGAAAACTAAAGATTATGACTAATATATGACCACAGCTAGATCTTCAGAAGATAGGTGATGCCACTATACAGACAATATCCCTGAGATGGTAGAAAGATCAGTCGGTCCTTGAGTGGAAGGTTATCATTAAGAATAACACCAAGGTCATGCCTTAGAAACAAATTCCACACCTGTATGATATTTATTGGAAAATACTCCTGAAGCAGTATTTAAGGAGTGCCAAATGAAAACTAATCCAAGGCAGTGAACAGCTGATGTATGAAACCCTTTAGCTCTGTCCTACCGAAGCCTGCCCTTCATCCATGCTGGGCATGTAACCTGCTGTGGTGGGCAGACATGTGAACATTTAACAAGCTCATATATGGCTGAAACATTATAAAATTACATCAAGGAGGTTTAATTAGATTTAATTAGAGCTCCAATGAAATTTGTTCTCATGGTTACCGATATTGTTCTCATGTATTTGTCATAGCAATAGGTAATACAATAGGCAAAAATCATTTTTTAAAGTTTATTTCTTCATGTGTGCCTTGGTTTAATGAAGGAAATAAGGTTAGCTTTCTTGATGCCTTGATTTATTTATTTTTTTCAAAATGCTTGTGCTATCTCTTTACATCATGGGTGTAACAGCTTTCTTTTTTGGAAGAAGACTGGTAATTAAACAGACTGGATAAGACATAGTCAGAACCACTTTTAAGCAGGAGTGGTGAATTTGATGTCAACCATCCTGTCATTCTTTTTTATATTTAGTTATTTGTTGATGAGGTAAGTGTAATGATCACTGTAGACCTTTCCCAGCCATGGCCTGGGCCAGAAGGACAGCAGCAAACATTATATGCAAGAAAAACTTAAAATAGCCAGTCAAACAGCATGTATTAGCCAGGTGGGAGAAAAGCACATAACCCTCTGAAAACAAATGTGGACGTGGACAGTGCATCCAAAGTCCACAAAGACAGAAGCTGCTAGTTAGACTTAAACCCAAAAGAGTGTGCAGCACGACTAATCAGTGCATACTGAGCCACCTCGGTTTTTGCAGAACACTGTATGAGGTTCGGATGGCATGGAGTCCTACTGTTCAGAAAATCCTGCAAGAGGCTACTGCCAACAAGAAAACTATTTCTAATAAAAGTACTTTATGTCCACAGATGCATATGGCTAGAAACATGGCCAATATTAGTTTTTCTGTAATGAAGTTCAAGTCCCAAAGAGGGTAGACAGCAGCCTGAGGTAGTTTCAAATGCAAGAATTCTATTAGGGAAAGAAATGGTTTTATGTTCTGAGGTAACCTGATATGTTATGGTCATACAGACAGATACTGCCATAAAATGAAATTCAACAGTGAAACAATTCAAGTCTGTGTCATAAAGATGTTCCAGCGTCTAAAATATTAGGAAATTTCTAAGCATTATTGCCAAGACAGAGGTAAGCTATGCAAAGAGAAAATATTTTCCACCTTACTTAAAAAAATACTCATCAAGCCTATCTGGTTACCCTCAGGATGTGAATCAGGATATGAATAATTTCTGTAGACAAACATGAGTCTTTTTAAATTAAAAACAAATCCTCTAGGCTGTCAGGTTGATATGAATACAGAAAATGAAGACTTGGATGCAGAACTTGCATCTGTCAGGTCACTAGTATTTTGTAAATAAAAAAAGATACTGTAAAGTGCCTTCTCAAAAAAAAGTCTGTGTGAAAGTCTTTAGGGACTATCTGACTACCATAAACACACTTATTTATAGACTTGAGCAATTAATGCTTCAAAATGAACAACAGATCAAAGTTGGCTTTTAACATGTATCTTTTTCATTCCATGAAAAATGTAAATTCTTCAATACTTATCAATTGAAAAGTAAGTCAAGACAATGATGAACTCTTACTGTATGGGAATGTAGTTAGTATCCAATAGTTTCTTAGTGAGGAGTGTGTAGTAGGACAGTGGATGTGTAACATATGCCAGCACAGCTAGCTGGAATTTTGTAAAGAATTATATGTCATTTGTATATCAAACTGATTTGTACAGATGTTTGTGTTGAAATATGTATTTGTAAAGCTGCTTGTGTTAAAAATGTACCAACATGGGAGATAGGAAATTCTCCCAGGGGATCACTTCTGTGGCTCTGCTTGACAGGGGCACAGGAAAATAATTTTCTTGGGTGGCAAAAGCTAGGGTACCATTTGGCTAGGCTTATATAGGCCCTAAGGCCAATAGCCTAGTACCTACCTATGAACAGTGTACCCTGCTGGACAAAAAAAGAAATATACATGCATTATTGTAGCTGTTTAAATGTATATGTTTTAACAGAGAATACTGAAAGATAACAGGTTAATCTCAATCCACCTTACTTTGAAAATAGTTTGAAATGAAATTACCTGGCTTAGGCCATAGAGACCATATCTTACAGTTGTCAATGTCAATGCAGCCAGAGACAATAAGTCTGTACTAGGAAGCTTTCTGATGTGGTGAACTAATTGCTACTCTAGAAGGGTAGAGGTTTGAAATTGTTTTATGACTTCCAGGAGCTGCAGTAGATCTTAGCAAGGCTGTGTGTGTGTGTGTGTGTGTGTGTGTGTGTGTGTGTGTGTGTGTGTGTGTGTGTGTGTGTGTGTGTTATTGACATGTATGTGCTAAATCCTGACAGCTTCTAGCCAAAGGGGTAGCATGGGAACCAGAAGTCAGATGACCAGATGTATGGGATGTCATTCTGTAATCTAGGGCAAAAATGATATTTTAATACTAGGTGAGACTGAAGT
Source organism: Protopterus annectens (assembly GCF_019279795.1). NCBI lineage: Eukaryota > Metazoa > Chordata > Ceratodontiformes > Protopteridae > Protopterus > Protopterus annectens. The sequence continues at coordinate 1,398,956,757 of NC_056745.1, forward strand.
CTCAGAGCAGTCTGTTTTTGGAACCTGACAGAGAAGGACCCCTTACCTACTTCACACTGCCTTGCTCTAGTAAGTGAACAAGGGAATATAAATTCTTTAGATCAGTCAGGAAATTATAGTGAGATTAGTTAAGTACTGTTTTTCTGTATCTGTGTGAATCTATTCATCTCTTTTATTTTAATATTTCCTGTGACTGGAATTCTGTTTTTTACTGTAAATAAATATTTAGTATTTTCATGATCTTTTCTTATTTATTATTAAATATATTTAACCTTTTCATTGTGGCTACTATTTCAGAGAATATTTTAATCTCTGAGAATATATATATATATATATATATATATATATATATATATATATATATATATATATATGGTAACAGCTCTGGCCACTCCTGAAAGCCTTGCTGTTGAATAAACTGCCATTTGTATTAATATTAATTTCACTCAGTATAACTGGGTACCCCTTGCAACAGCCTTAGAGTAGCTGGTACTGGAGTATCTAGTGGTGATGTAACTACCTTACAGACTGGGCAGAAGGGGGAATAGGTTCATAGATGCTTACTAGGCTAATGGCCCTGGAGCCTTTACAAGCCTAGCCCATAGAAGTGCCCTAACATTGTGCCACCTAATGTTAGTTCCCAGTGCCTCTATCAAGAAGAACCACTGGAGTGATCCCAGGGGTAAACTTTCTGTTTCCCATCCACTCATGAAGATTTGTCATGAAGAGGGCCAGTGAAGTGGTCTGCTTGACATGTATGGGAAGTCTATTGCAGAACATGGGCAGTCTCTGCATTATGAACCTGTCCTTCCAGCATATTCTGTTGATTGTGGTAATGAGGTTGAGGTCTCTGGAGTGTGTGGTGTGGAGGGATTGGGATTTCTTTAGATGTAGCATTTCTTTAGATGTAGCATTTCTAACAGAGCCGGGTCAGACATGGCTTTGTAAGTCAAGCAGAGAGTGCCTCTTAGTAGATGATATGAGACAGAGAATAGCTGGAGGTTTTTGAGTCTGTCCATGCAGGACATGTGTTTAAGGCCTAGAATCCTCTTCGTTTGGTACTTTTGTGGCCTTTCCAGCTGTTGCATGTGTCTAGTGAAGTACATGCCAAATGGGGCATTATCCTTGAAGACTGGCCTAATGAGGGAAGAGTAGAGAGAGATGATGACCTCTTTCTTACTGGATACAAAACCCTTGGTAATGAAGTGTGCCACATAGAAGGCCTTTTGGACCACAGTGGCAATGTAGTGGTCAAAGGAGAGGTTGCTGTCAACCTGTGTCTCCAAATCTCTTATAACGCCTTCAGTGTTCAGTGGGCTCCCATCGATGTGGTAATTAGTGGGAACTGAGTTTTTCCCAAACGGGATGACAATGCGTTTTTTGTCATTAAGCTTAAGGCCATGGTTTTGACACCAGTATTGGTCTCAGAGAAGCCTTTCTGCACGATGTCTGCATTACTTGGGGAGTTAATAATGGCTCCCAGCTTGCAGTCATCTGTGAACCTGGTCAGCCAGAGTCCCTCCGTGTTGGTCTGGACTTCTGAGAAGTAGATGCCAAACAGGAGAGGACCCAAGACCGATCCCTGTGAGACTCTACTCGTGACTGGTCGGCAGTCTGACTTGGAGTCCACTTCTTTCACGCTGTAGGTTCTATCTGTGAGCCAATTTGCAACCCACCTAGTGATATAGGGATTGATGCCTAGGTTGGTGAGTTTACCAATAATTCCTGAATGGGGAATGGTATCAAAGGCCTTGGCCAAATCAAGGTAGGCTGTATGAACTACCTTGCCCTAATCCACAGCTCTGGTGACTGACTCAAAGACGTCAACCAGGTTGAGCAGGCATGATCTACCATTCACAAAACCATATTGAGTGGGATCTAGAGTTTGGAGTTTCCCTATATCCTTGTTAATTAGGTCCATGATGATGCCCTCCACAGCCTTACATATCAGACTCATCAGGCTAATGGGGTGATAATTCCCAGGGTCTGTAGTCACTCCCCCTTTATGGAGGGGGATGACTATAGCAGTGCGCCATTTGGTAGGGACAATGCCTGAGGTGAGGCTGTGATTGAACAGGGCACACAGATGTGGTGCCAGTTCACTTTGTAGTTCATGTAGAACACATCCATGGATATTGTCGGGTCCCATGGAAGCTGTATTTTTGGTCTTGGACAATGCAGCTTTAACCTATGCTGCAGTAATGCTGGGTGCCTGACATTCCTCCTGTATTGTGATTGGTCCTTTGGGGTGGGTAAATTTGGCACTGTATCTGTCGGCCAGTACATTGGCAATATCTGTTGGCTCAGTATAGAAGGTACCATTGTGCAGTAACTCAGAGCAAACCTGGGTATTGGCATGGAGATTCTTGATATAACTATAGAAGGTTTTGTGGTTGTTTTTAGTGTCTGCCGCAATTCTGCCTTCATAGCTGGTTTTAGAGGTTTTGATGAGGGATCTCAACTTTTTATTGAGGCTAATAAGGGAGTTTTTCCAGTCTTGGGACTTCACCTTTTTCTGCAACAGTTTCTTCCTTCTATTGTAGAGTTTATTAATGGCAGGGGACCACCAGATTGGCTTCCTTTTTTTGTAGGACAGCATCTTGGTTCTGTTGGGTATGGCTAGTTCCATGCATTTATGTACGTGTTCATACAGTGCGCAGGTGTATGATTTGGGCAGTTGTGCTTCTATTTTCTATTGACATGGGTGCTGTGAAGTTAGCCACCTTTGTTGTTAGGAGCCCAAAGTCAACTTTGGAGAAGTTTTTCATGGTGGTTACCTTTGCAGGGGATGTGGGTGAGATGTGGATTTCCATGGTGATTTTTTTGTGGTCGGATCTAACCAGGGAGGAATTGTCTATTGGTTTAGAGCAATGGTTGCCCATGTTAGTAATAACCAGGTCAAGGATGTTGCTTCCTCTAGTGGAGGTAAGAATGAGCTGGTCCAAGACATTGGAATTGATGAATTCCAGGAAGCATTGGGCCAGTGTATTGGTGCATGAGCAATTTTCCCAGTTGATGGATGGGTAGTTGAAGTCACATAGTATGACAGTGTTAGGTTGGACCCTAATAGTTTCCAGGGTGCTTAGGAACATGGACCGAGAGTGCTGGGACATGGTTGGGGACCTATAGCAGGCTACAATCTGAATTGTCTTCTTATCCAATGTTAGTTGTACCTGAAATATCTCAGATACGTTATGCTGGGCTACTAGTCTGGAGGTGTGCATATCCTTTATGAATATGGAGACACCACTGCCTTTGAAGCTTTAGTCCATGTTCTAGGGCCAAAAGTTGTGGAATGTGTTATAGCCTGGTAGCACAGGGGTGCTTCCTGCTGCTTTAAACCAGTTCTCCGTTACAGCACAAATGTCGATGTTCTCCATTTTGAGGAATACTTCAAGCAAGTGCATCTTAAGATTTAGACTTCTAGCATGAGCAGTATGACCCTCAGATTGCATAGCTAGTAAATCTGTGTCAGCCTTTCCCAGGTGTGTGTGTGCGTGTGTATGTGTGTGTGTGTGTGTGTGTGTGTGTGTGTGTGTGTGTGTGTGTGTGTGTGTGTGTGTGTGTGTGTGTGTGTGTGTGTAAAAATCAAATCTCAAAGTGTGTGTCCCTGGTTTCAGAGAGAGAGTGCTGGAGAACTTGGCTTGGACACTTGGCTGAGGTCTCATCTCGATAGCTGTGCCACTGGGGATTCTTATTGGAGATCTGCAGGGAGACAGATACAGAAATCCAGATCCCAAACTTAGTGCGTTCCCTGTGTGCTCTTAAGGGAAATTGTGCTTGATGCAGAGAGCTGCATCTGGAAATACGGGGTGCATCTATTTTTGTTCCCAGTGAACATCCCTCTCCAATGCTAGTGGTGATTGATTACAGGCCCAAAGTGGGAATGTCACAAGGAGAAATAAAGACCAGGTAGAAGAAATGCTGCACCCACAACTGACAGTGGAGGAACACCAAGGTGATGAAGGTTTTTCATTATTTCAGGAGAAATGCTTGAAAATCACAATACATTATATCAGTGGGTAAAAATCAAAATGTTATAAATGCTTGTCTTATATGAGTTCTGCTTCAAGAATGATTGAATGGACATAGTTCCAAATTCCACCACAGCAGGAACAGCCATGAAAAAAATACTTTAACTGCACTACATCACTGCATTCTCCCCTAAATAGAGTAGATTTTCATGGAACGTCCTACAAAGAAACACTTTACAAGCTAACAGAAATATTCCATTTGACCCCCACTCCTTTCCCCTACTCAGCATTACTGGAAATTCACTGTAGATGTATAAAGTATATGAGAACAAATGTTTTTGAATATCACTAAGGACATACCTTCTCAGACAAATGAAAGAAGTCTGAAAACAGATATAATCTGGCTATAAATAATGTACACATCAATTTAGCAAGAGTATCATCTTTGTCTCTTTTAAAAAGCCATTTTATAAAATGCAGTGTTACTTTTGTTGACCAGCTAGGGTCACTAGGCTTGTCACTTATTTTTATTGTAAGGCCAAGGTACTATTTATAAAGATGGAAAAATGACAAGGAGAAGTACGATGTTTCTGTGCCACAAGAACAAATCTGAATTGTTACATTGGAGAGTAAAGGTTTATCAGAAGAATTGTTTGAGAAAATGTCAGTTCACAATCCTCTGATTTTGAGCACTTACTGAGAACTATAATGGATAACATTGCTTTGGACATTACAGAGAATGAAACTAGAAACCCAGAGGTGTGAATATTGGCTCTAGAAGATAGTCAAGATAGTCAAGACATGATGTGACACCCAAACCCCACATGCAAAAATGTGAAAAAGGTGTCTATATCATATGTTTGAAGTTTCAAACATCGAACATATGATTTAAAAAAAAAAAAACCCAAACCCCAAACTAACTGTTGTAGGCAGGGGGCAAACCCCCATGCACCCCACACGTGGGGGGCTGCACACCCCAAAGCCCCTGTTCTTCAAACATACCAACTCCGAGACCGCACTACAGTGTAGTAAGGGAAATCTTCCCTTTACCGCATTATAGTGCGGTCTTGGAGTTGGTATATTTAAAGAGTGGGGGGTGTGGGGGTACAGGGGGGCTTGCCCCATCTTACAACAGTCAGGTAAGTACCCTTTCTTTTTTTTTTTAATCATATGTTCGATGTCTGAAACTTCGAACATTTAAATTCGATTATTTAACGTCTGAAGTTTTCAAACTTCAAACATATGATATAGACCCGTGAAATAGAAGTTTTTGCATGGATGGATATATTTATAAGTTAGTGGGTATGGGGATAGTGCCCCCACGTCTGTGGGGGGATGGAGGGTGAAGCCTTCCAATAATACAAAACATAGAATTTTAAAAGACTTAATAGCATTTACTGCAATAATGTATGCTTCAATGAAATATAGGTGTCAACTAAGTGCAGCAATGGAATGTGTATAAAAAGATTAGTTGACTATTGCTTGTATACTCATGAAGATATATAGGCTCCACTTTTGTTAAAATCCTTTATAAAGTTGCATTTTCCTTATGTTTATTAAACTCTTTCATAAAATTGCAGTTTCTATATGCTCAAGTCACTATAAGCAGTGAACCTGACCCTCAGTGACATCAGCATAGGGATCTAGTGGAATGTGTCCATAGACTTTCCTTTACAATTTTATTTATTTGTTAACCACGTAAGCCCATTAAAATGCAAATTTTCCTTTTTAAGGGTGACCTGAGAGAAATGCTTGTTTAAGTGACTTACGCAGTGTCAAACAATAGGCAAAATGAGGCTGAAAGGCTCAAACTTTGCATTGCACAAAGCAGTTTGCTAAGAGCTTAGTCTGAATTCTCTGCACAAACTGTGAGATACCACCACACATACTCAGAGACACGGTCACTAAAGTGTATGGATACATTCCATGATACCTCTCTGGCAACATCACCAAGGGATGCAAAACATTTACATGAGACATTGTTTAATAAAAGGTTTATAAAGCCTTTCATTACAATACAGTCCTACATATATATATATATATATATATATATATATATATACATATACATATATATATATATATATATATATATATATATACATATACATATATATATATATATATATATATATACACATATATACCAGGAATAATAAGGTTGGAATTGCATCCTGACACTTCTCATATGGTATGATGCAGGTATACATCTCTTTAATAAAGGTACAGTAGGTGAATATATTAAGTATTTAAGATTTTAATGATAAGACTATTTTAGAATGGTGACAAAACACTCAGGATGGTGTTGTTTGCCCATTAGATACCAAAGTTGTACATACAATGGTGAGATAGAAATTTCAGCAAAGATGAATAGGGAGAGACTCCTTTTTAAGGGACCTGAAGAATGATTCAGGCCTGCTATCACACTAAAGAAGAGGATAGATGCTGAACTGATTAATTTTGTAATTAATGAATTGTGATCTACAAGTGTAGGATGGTGGTGATGATGCCTTCCTACTGAAATGTAAACAGAAAAAAAGATTGAAAAAGTCAGGAGAAGAGAGAATATCAAACATCACTGTTAAAAACAAAACTCTTAAAAACTTCTTCTTTTGCGGGAAGGCAAACCTTCCTGCACCCCTGGATGAGAGGGCCCACCAAACCCCCTTACACACACACACACACACACACACACACACACACACACACACACACACACACACACACACACACACACACACACACACACACACACCACATATACATACATACATACATATATAGATAACAACTCTGAGATCAACATACATCAGAGAAAAGGGGATAGTCTGAGAAATGGCCATCTTGGACTTACTATATGTAAAAACGGATATTAAGCCATTCAGTTTCAGTATTATGGGACTCGATATAGCAGGTCCCAACATTTCAAATGATTTCCAATTATGAGTTCATGTGCTGTCTACAGATACTATGCATAAACTACTATTAAACATACAACATAATTATTTGAAACACTAAAGGCATATTTACTTGTAAATTTTCTTATTTTGCATATGTAAAAAAATAAAATAAAATAATAAACTGAAGAATTGCAAACTACTTGGCAATTTATTAAAACAAACGGATACACAAAATAAGAATTGATTGCTTTTGTCCATACAGAGAACTTTTTCAAAGTTAAAAACATCCAGGTTGCTGAGTGGTTTGCAGCTCTTCACTTTTTTTTTTGTTTTTTTGTATGTTGGAGTGTGTTTTCATTTTGGTTACTATTTTGCACATGTATTTGGAGAAGGAGGTGTTCAATAGTCCAACAGCAAAAAGAAAAAAAATAAGGAGGAGGGTGTTCTACAGGGAAAGATGTGGTGAAGCATACGGATATTATAGGATTAGCTGGTTTAAGTAATAAGGGAACATTATACATATAGGTATCTCTGGGGCCTGTGATATCAAGTCAAAGCAAACTTTGTCATTCAGACTCCACAACAAATGCAACTATACAAAATTATGTTACTCCAGGCTCTATGTGCAAACATCTAACATATACAACAATTCACATTGCAACATTTAGACATTCCTACTACATGATATTTAGTGTTTTACATATCAACATTTACTAAGCTAAAGAGACACGGTATTTATTGCAAAGAATTCCACAGCTACTTCTTACTGTACCGGATTCTGTTGGCAGTAGTCTAAGGAAACATGATATTTATTGCACAAAAAATTCACAACTGGTACTTATATTGCACAGAAATAAAAGTATGCTCTCTTAGATTTATGTGGGTAGCATCAAATGTTCAGATAAAATTAAAATATAAATTGAAAGATTGGTAATCTAAACACGATTTTTTTCTTAGAAAATGTTATGCTTGAAAAGTAAAAGTACAGTTGTGTAAGTTGAAAAGAGAGGATGTTTGAATGATCATGGATACAGTAGCCTTAGCTATATTGGTTTTATCCTGCCAAGGATATAACAGCTGGCCAGCTTCTAAAGCTTTGGGGCACCTTGCATTCACCTAAACTGTCAGGTAGCTGACTAAAAGACAAGCTTGGGAGCCAAGCCATTCAGAGCTTTCCTGCCACCAGAGATAGAGGGAGGTTCAGCTCTGAAAGGACAATGCTAAGAGCAACAAAAAGTAACTGTCTACACCCTGGCATAAAAGAAACACACAAACAAAAACAAAAAAAGGTGGGAGGAGGGAGCAGTTATTGCAGCAGTGATCATTCAAACCTCTTCTGTTATGGTAGGTTCAACTTACACAAATATACTGTGTTCACAGGTTCATAGGTAGGTACTAGGCTATCTGCCCGAAGGCATTTATAAGCCTAGCTGGAATGTGTTGGCTTTCACCACCCCCTTAGATTAGTTCCCTGTGCCTCTGTCCAGCAGAGCCAATGAAGTGATCCCCGGGGTAAACTTTCTGTTTCCCATCCACTCGTCAAGGTTTCTCTTGAAGAGGGTTAGCAAAAAGCTCTGCCTAATGTAGATTGGTATCTTGTTCCAGAGCATGGGAAGTCTCTAGGATGGGAATCTATCCCTCCAGCATGTCCTATTTATTGCTGTGGTGAGGTTTAAATCCCTAGACCATGTGGCTCGAGGGGATATGGTTTTCTTTAGGTGGAGCATGTCCATCAATTCTGGCTTGGACATGGCCTTGTATGTCAGGCAGAGATCACCTCTGAGTAGGCGGTATGCAACCGAGAACAGCTGGAGTTTCTTCAGTTCAGCTGCATAGCGCATCTGTTTGAGGCCAGTGATCCTCTTGATGAGGTACTTCTGTGGTCTTTCCAGCTGTTGCAAGTGTCTTGTAAGGTACATCCCAAATGGGGAGTTGTACTCTATGATGGGTCTGATGAGTGATGTATAGAGGGACACAATGATCTCTTTTGATCTGGATGCAAACCCTTTTGTGATTAGGTGGGCCACATAGGAGGATTTTCTAACAAGTTTGGCAATAGGATTATTAAAGGAGTGGTTACTATCTACTTGGGTCCACAGATCCCTTATTACGTCTTCCGTGTTTAGAGGACTACCACCTATGTGGTAGTTTGTGGGTACTTTGTTTTTTCCAAAGGGGATGACTATGCACTTTTTGGAATGTAGCTTGAGGCCATGGCTTTGACACTAGGAATCTGTCTCAGTGAGACCCTTTTGGAGGATGTCTGTGTCAGCCATATAGTCAATTATAGCTCCTAATTTGTAGTCATCAGTGAACTTGGTCAGCCATAGTCCTCTTGTGCTTGCCTGTACATCTGAGAAGTATATGCTGAACAGGAGGGGTCCTAGGACTGAGCCCTGGGGAATGCCACTTGTAACTGGTTTAGAGTCAAACCTAGCTCCTGCAACTCTTATCATGTGGGTTCTGGCCATGAGCCAGTTGGCAACCCATCTTGTGACGTAGGGGTTTATGTTCAGGCTAGTGAGCTTGTCTATAATACCTGAATGGGGAATGGTGTCAAAGGTCTTTGCGAGGTCTAGGTAGGCTGTGTGGACCAGCTTTCCCTCATCTATAGCCTTGGTAACTGTCTCAAAAAAGTCCACCAGGTTTAGGAGGCATGATCTGCCCTTAACAAAGCCAAACTGGGTAGGGTTCAGTGTTTGGAGGTTTCCAATGTCTCTGTTAATGAGATCCATGATGATGCGCTCCACAGCCTTGCAAACCAAGCTAGTCAGGCTTATAGGGTGATAGTTCCTGGGGTCTGTTGTGGCTCCACCTTTGTGGAGTGGAATAACCATTGCTGTGCACCACGCTATGAACATGTAGCCTGTGGAGAGGCTGAGTTTAAATAGTATGTTTAGGTGAGTGGTTAGTTCATCTTGGAGCTCATGCAGGACCCAGCCTGGGACACCGTCCGGTCCCATTGATGCTGTGTTTTTGGCTTTGGAGAGGGCTGTTTTAACCTGAGTGTCTGTGATTTCAGGGGCACTACATTCTTTTGATATGGTTATGGGCCCTTTCGGGGGTGAAAGGGGGGTGACGTTTGCACTGAACCTGTCTGCCAGGATGTTAGGGATGTCAGTTGGTTCAGTATATTTTATTCCATTCTGCACTAACTCTGAGAAGATCTGAGAATTGCCACTTAGATTCTTGACATAGCTAAAGAATGCCTTATGGTTACCTTTGGAGTCCTTGGCAATTTTTCTTTCAAAGCTAGCCTTTGATGATTTTATGATGGATTGTAGTTTCTTGCTGATACTGATCAGGGATGTATTCCCTTCTTGGGATTTTACTCTTTTCTATACTAGTTTCCTCCTTCTATTGTACAGCTTGTTTATGGCAGGGGTCCACCAGACCGGTTTCCTTTTCTTGGAGGAGTGAGTCTTGGTTTTGCTTGGGATAGCACGATCCATGAATTCTTGTAGGTGCCCATACAGTGCATTATTAAAGGATTTTGCAGCTTGGACAGTGTTATCCTTTAACATGGGGGCTTTGAAAGTTTCCACCTAGGTGGTTTCTTTGACCGGGGTGGGGGCAGAATGTGGATATCCAGAGTGATTAGTTTATGGTCTGATCTAACCAGCGGCGGGTTGACCTCCAGTGTGGAACACAGGTCGCCCATGTTGGTGATGACCAGGTCCAATATGCTGTCACCTCTGGTGGGGGTGTTAACCAGTTGATCCAGGGCATTTGAGTTTATAAATTCTAGGAAATGTTGGGCAAGGAAGTTTGTACTTGAGTAGTTCTCTCAGTTAATGTTTGGGTAATTGAAATCACCCAATATCAGGGTGTTTGGTAGGACTTTTATACTTCCTAGTGTTTCAAGAAATGCGGAATGGGGGTCCTGGGACATGGTGGGTGATCTGTAGCAAGCTACAATTTGAATTGCAATTTTGCCCATTGTTAGTTGCACATGGATGATCTCTGAATCATCGTGCTGTGCCACTAACCTGGAAGTGTGAGTATCCTTGATGAATATGGATATGCTCCCGCCGTTTGTATTTCGGTCTGGGTTTTGTGGCCGAAATGTATGGTATGAGTTATAGCCTGGTAGTGCTGGGGTGCTCTCTGCAGACTTAAACCAGGTTTCTGTTACAGCACATATATCGATTTTCTCCATACTGAGGAGTGCCTTGAGTGTGTGCATTTTGAGGTTTAGACTTCTGGCATTGAATAGCATTACCCTCAGTTTTTTTGTTACTTGTGCTATTTACGGTGGTGGATTTGTCTTTTGAGCCTTGCCTAAAAAGGCACTATGGGGGTGGCAAGAGCCTTGATCAATATTCCAAAGCTTAGGGGTGACAGGTGCAAGCCATCTCTAGCGAAGCAGTGTGGCTTGTCGAGCATGTCATCCCAGGTTGACAGACACTGGATCCCCTTTGAATGACACCAGAAGCTTAGCCAATTGTTGAAATTGATAATTTTTTCTTTATACCATGGTATCGTTCTTGGTGAGGGCAGGATGCTACTCAGGGTCAGGGTCATACCAGCCTGGGCTACGTGATCAGAGAGCTCCTCCATGTCTCTTTTCATGTAGTTCAGGGAGGTACGGCTCAGGTCATTCACACCAACATGGACAATGACACAGTCATATTTGTACTTGTTCTGGAGTGACCTGAGTGCTTGTGTTATGTGGCGGATCCTGGCACCCAACAGGCAGCTAATAGTAACCTTCTCCTTGTTCAGCCTAGTGAGTGGGACGTCAGTGTGCCTAACTATACAGTCACCTATTACTCGTGGGCTGGGTATGTTATTTTGCCTTAAGGGCTGTGATTGCATGGCAAACTGATTTGGTGAAGTATGTGTTTCATGGTTTGTGTTGGGGGGGGGTAGAGATTGCTTGGATGTCTGCTTTGGAGGTCTCTGTTGCTTTTGCAGATTTTTATTTAGAGCCTCCGAGTATGTTTTTGTGTATTTATGTGTGTTTTTTGCCAGTGCTGATTTCATAGGTCTATGTGAGACTGGTGGTGTGATGCAAGTAATTCCCTTCTCCTCTTGACTGTCTGGTCCAGTCTTGGGTTGAGAGAGCTTAGCCCCCAGTTTGAGTGTATATTGCATCTCTCACATGTATTAGTATTTGGTGGTAGGAGGAGAGTGTTGTCTGTATACATGAGGCAGTTGTAGCATTGCCTCAAAATGCCCAGATTCACCAGTTGGACTGGAGAGTACACCTGAAACTGCCATTTGGACATGCCTGGAGAGGTACTCATAATGCAGTAGCCTTAGCTATATGAGTAGATTACCATAGCTAACTACATTTGGGAGGTGGAAGAAGAAGAGTCCAGAAGCCTCTACAGAATGGTCCTAAACATAGAAAAGGGATTGATCTAGACCTAGAGAAGGGATAACCTTATAGTGCTTTGTAAAAGTATGCACAGGAAACAGAGTAGCAGCTTCCAAAAAAGCCACATACGAAGCCAAAGTCCTGGTTGAGCAGACCTTGACCCTGCCTGAAATTGTTTTTTTTATGATGGGTATGACAAAAGACCATTTAGAAATAGTCTGTTTTTACCTTTACAAAAATTAACAACTGATCCAAAGATCTGAAAGATTTAGTTCTGTCAGGTCTACTTCACCTTATTGCATGTTGAAAATACTGAACAGCAATAATGTCATAAATGCTGTACATCAAAAGTGTTGTTGCGGGATCATGGTACGGTGGAGATGAGAAAATTTGCTCTTTCCTCACTGTAGTGTGATTTCGGAGTTGGTATATATAATTAGTGGGGAGTGTGGGGGGCACAGCCCCCCACAAGAACAGTTTCGATGTACGGTATTTTCGATGTTTATGTTATTCGATATTGTCATCTTTTGACAAGATAATATAGACGCGTTCTGTCACTATAGTACCTGAGCTGTCTTTGGACATGGTATGGAGTACCCTTTCTCCCATTTTTACAGGTTCAGAAAAGAAAATGGGGAGATGGATAGTCAGGCTTAAAGTAAATTTGGATAATAATTTAGCCATCATTAAGGTGTGCCACGTAGAAGGAGCTTCTAACCACTATGGCAATGTGATTATCAAAGGAGAGTTTACTATCTACTTTGGTCCCCAGATCCCTTATTTTGCCTTCTATATTTAGGGGACTACCACCTATGTGGTAGTTTGTGGGTACTTTGCTTTTTCCAAAGGGGATGACTATGCACTTTTTGATATTTAGCTTGAGGCCATGATTTTGACACCAGGTGTCAGTCTCGGTGAGACTCTTTTGGAAGATGTCTGTGTCAGCCGGAGAGTCAATTATAGCCCCTAGTTTGCAGTCGTCTGCGAACTTGGTCAGCCATAGTCCTCCTGTGCTTGCCTGTACCTCCTAGAAGTATATGCCGAACAGGAGAGGTCCTAGGACTGAGCCCTGGGGAATGCCACTTGTAACCCATTTAGTCAGACCTAGCTCCCGCAACTCTTTCCATGTGGGTTCTGTCTGTGAGCCAGTTGGCAATCTATCTTGTGATGTAGGGGTTTATGTTCAGGCTGGTGAGCGTGTCTATAATACCAGAATGGGGAATGATGTCAAAGGCCTTTGTGAGGTCTAGGTAGGCTGTGTGTACCAACTTTCCCTTATCTATAGCCTTGGCAACTGTCTCAAAGAAGTCCACCAGGTTTAGGAGGCATGATCTGCCCTCAACAAAGCCAAACTGGGTAGGGTCCAGTGTTTGGAGGTTCCCAATGTCTCTGTTAATGAGTTCCATGATGATGCACTCCATAGCCTTGCAGACCAAGCTAGTCAGGCTTATAGGGTGATAGTTCCAGGGTATGTTGTGGCTCCACCTTTGTGGAGCAGAATAACCATTGCTGTGCACCACTCTATGGGTACGTAACCTGTGGAGAGGCTGAGTTTACACAGGGTGTTTAGGTGAGGGGTTAGTTCATCTTTGAGCTCATACTAGGATGCAGCCTGGGACACCATCCGGTCCCACTGATGCTGTGTTTTTGGCTTTGGAGAGGGCTGTTTTAACCTGAGTGTCTGTGATTTCAGGAGCTCTACATTCTTCTGGTATGGTTATGGGCCCTTTCGGGGGTGAGAGGGGGGTGAAGTTTGCGCTGAACCTGTCTGCCAGGATGTTGGCAATATCAGTCGGTTCAGTGTATTTTCTACCATTCTGCACTAACTCAGAGCAGATCTGAGCATTGCCACTTAGATTCTTGACGTAGCTAAAGAATGCGTTGTGGTTATCTTTGGAGTCCTTGGCAATTTTTGTTTCGAAACTCGCCTTGGATGATTTTATGAGGGATCGTAGTTTCTTGCTGATACTGATCAGAGATGTCTTCCCTTCTTGGGATTTTACTCTTTTCTGTACTAGTTTCCTCCTTCTATTGTATAGCTTGTTTATGGCAGGAGTCCACTAGACTGGGTTCCTTTTCTTGGAGGAGTGAGTCTTGGTTTTGCTTGGGATAGCACAATCCATGCATTCTTGTAGGTGCCCGTAGAATGCATTAGTAAAGGATTTTGCAGCTTGGACAATGTTATCTTTTAGCATGGGGGCTTTGAAACTTTCCACCTCAGTCTTAAGTAAAGTGAAGTTTGCTTTTGAAAAGTTTTTCACGGTGGTTTCCTTGTCTGGGGGTGGGGGCGGAATGTGGATATCCAAAGTGATTTGTTTATGGTCAGATCTAACCAGCGAGGGGTTGACCTCCAGTGTGGCGTACTGGTCGCCTATGTTGGTGATGACCAGGTCCAATATGTTGTCACCTCTGGTGGGAGTGTTGACCAGTTGATCCAGAGAGTTTGAGTTTATAAATTCTAGGAAATGTTGAGCAAGGGAGTTAGTACTTGAGTAGTTCTCCCAATTAATGTTTGGGTAATTGAAATCACCCAATATTAGGGTGTTTGGTAAGACCTTTAAATTACCCAGTGTTTCCAGAAATGCGGAATGGGGGTCCTGGGACATGGTGGGTGATCTGTAGCAAGCTACAATTTGAATTGCAGTTTTGCCCGTTGTTAGTTGCACATGGATGATCTCTGAAGCATTGTGCTGTGCCACTAACCTGGAGGTGTGGGTATCCTTGATGAATATGGATACGCCCCCACCTTTTGAGACTGTTTATTCCTTTTTTACCAAAATTGGATGAGGAAATAGAAAATCTTTTGGACAATTTGGAAAAGGAGGACTGAAAAATCTTAGAGGTTCCCTGGACCAGCTTGCCCATTTCATCACACTTTTTTGATCACCTCTGCAGCAGAGGGGCCAAACCAAATCTCTATCCAAGGGAGAATTTAAAATCTCATTTTTAACACCATCTGGAAGATTCTGAGAATGTAGCCATACAAATCTCCTTAAAACAGTACCAGTGTCATTTCCCTGGAAAAGGCATCAACAGAGTCATACACACACTGCAAACAATGAGTAGTGACCTGTGCAAAAGAAGAAACTAAGTTATTTAAAGCAGATTTTCCTCACAAGAAGAAACTGCAGATGAAACATCCCTCATACTTTCACAATTTGCATGAACAATTTTAACATATGAGCCTGACAATTCAAATTCTGAAAAACAAAGTTGCAAAGGTATATACTTTTTTCCCACACCTATCAATAATTTTCCTATCCTTATCAGAAAGAGTAGGATTTAACCTAACTAAGTGCTTAGCAGCAGTGGGATCAAGTAAAGCTACAGCTGCCTGGTCACATTTGGGAATACTGTACAAAACTTTAAAACACTGAGGAACTTTATGCATAAGGGCAGCTGGCTCAAGCAGCTTGACAGTTTGGGTACATAAAAAGGTGCCCTGATGCTTTGGAAGCTGTCTGGCTGTTATATCTTTGGCAGGATATAACCCAAATAGCTAAGGCTACTGCTGCAGTTATCGATATGATGAACACTATGTGGGAAGTAAAAAAGAAGAGAGCAGTATAGGAATATTGTAAATTTGGACTGTATGTATCCTGGCATTGACGCTCTCAGACAAGAAATGCTATGGGGTATAAGGATGAGATATAATCATACTGATAAACAAATCCAGCTTGTGGGCCATCACATAGAGAGAGCCATGAAAAAAGCTGCCAGCTAAGACAGAAAGCCAATATAAACAGAAAGAGTAATGTAAATATTTAGCTGCAGGATGCTATTGTGAAGAAGCAATGGAGCATGTACTTACTAATCATAATATAATGAAAGGACTATAGAAAGAAAAGATAGGAAAGCTCTGGAACAGTTGAACACATCTAATACTTCATTTGGCTATTATAGAGAAGGGGATGAATTTAAAGTCAAGAATGAAGTGGTCCTTTTTAAAAAAAATATGGTGATGAAGGTTTATGGAAGGTGTATGGATGTTTATATATTAATAATTGTTCAATAAAGTAGTAATAGATGTAGAATATATTGAAGTTAAAGCTATGAAAATGTTGCTCACAGTAGAAGGTTACATATTTTAAATAATTTTGGTTGGAAAAGGTGAAAAAAATAATTTTTTAAAAGAATTATTTGTACTAACCAATGAAAGCTCAGGAAAGTATACGTAAATAGAGAATATTCATTCAGTAAACATATATTTTAAACCATCAACTGATAATTATGTAATATGTCATCATTTGTTAGGACACATGATTCTTACATGTGTTGAATTGATAGATAGCACACTTACAACAGGACAATGAAAATAGGTTTCTCTGAAGCCATAACAAAATTTGCACAAAGTGTTTTGTGGTGGAAGGAGTAAGCACCCATACTCATCTTATCTGGGGGAGTTCTACTACTTTTATATACTACCACTGATGAGGCAAATACAGAGAAAAGGAAACACTTGGGACCAGCTCAGGAACTGAGTAGAGAAACTCAGTGACCTAATTCGCTAAGTTCATAGGTTCATAGGTTCATAGGTATATACTAGGCTATCTGCCTAGGGCATTTATAAGCCTAGCCAGAGTGTATTTGGCTTCCGCCTCCCTATTAGATTAGCCTACTGTGCCTCTGTAAAGTAGGTCACAGAAGGTACCCTTTTAAGATTAGTTTACTGTGCCTCTGTCTAGCAGGGACACATAAGAGATCCCGGGGTGAATTTGCAATTTCCTATCCACTCGTCCTGATTTCACTTGAAGAGGGTCATCGAGGGGCTATGTCTAACATGAATTGGGATTCTATTCCAGAGTGAGGGGAGCCTCTGGGAAATGAATCTGTCCCTCCAGCATGTCCTATTTATTTTTGTGCTGGGGTTTAGGTCCCTGGAGCGTGTAGCTCTAAGGGACTTGGATTTTTTGAGGTGGAGCATGTCCATTAATTCTGGGTTTGACATGGCTTTGTACGTCAGGCATAGATCGCCTCTGAGTAGGCGGTAAGCAACTGAGTAGAGCAGGAGTTTCTTTAGTCGAGCTGCATTGGACATCTGTTTGTAGCCCATGATCCTCTTGGTGAGGTACTTTTGGGATCTCTCAAGTTGCTGCAGGTGTCAGGTAAGGTACATCCCAAAAGGGGCATTGTATTCAATTATGGGCCTGATGAGTGACGAGTAGAGGGGCACAATGACCTCTCTTGATCTAGATGCGAACCCTTCCATGATAAGGTGGGCTATATAGGAGGTCTTTCTAACCACTTTGGCAACGTGATTATCAAAGGAGAGACTACTATCTACGTTGGTCCCCAAATCTCTAATTACTTCTTCTGTACTTAATGGATTACCACCTATGTGGTAATTTGTGGGAACCTTGTTTTTCCCAAAGGAGATGACTATGCACTTTTTAGCATTTAGCTTGAGGCCGTGGCTCTGGCACTAAGCATCTGTCTCTGTGAGACCCTTTTGGAGGATGCTTGTGTCAGCTGGAGATTCAATTATGGCCCCCAGTTTGCAGTCATCTGTGAACTTTGTCAGCCATAATCCCCCCATGTTAGCCTGAACCTCAGAGAAGTATATACCGAACAAGAGAGGTCCCAGAACTGAGCCCTGTGGGATGCCACTTGTAACTGGTTTGGATTCGGACATGGTACCTGTGATTCTGACCATGTGGGTTCTATCTCTGAGCCAGTTTGCAACCCATCTTGTGATATAGGGGTTGATATTTAAGCTGGTAAGCTTATTTATGATGCCCGAGTGGAGTATTGTGTCGAAGGTTTTTGTGAGGTCCAAGTAGGCTTTGTGGACTACCTTGCCCTCATCTATGGCTTTGGTAACTGTTTCAAAGAAATCAACTAGGTTTAAGAGGCAAGATCTGCCCTTAACAAAGTCGAATTGGATAGGTTCCAGTGTCTGGAGGCTCCCAATGTATTTGTTTATGAGTTCCATGATAATACGCTCCATAGCTTTACAGACCAGACTAGTCAGGCTTATGGGGCGATAGTTTCCAGGGTCCGTTGTGGCACCACCTTTGTGGAGTGGGACCACTGTAGCTGTACACCATTCTTTGGGTACATATCCTGTAGTAAGGCTAAGTTTGAACAGTGAATTAATGTGAGGGTTCAGTTCTTCTTGGAGCTCATGTAAGACACAGCCTGGGACACCATCCGGTCCCATAGATGCTGTGTTTTTTGCTTTGGAGAGGGCAGCTTTCACCTGTGCATCTGTGATGTCAGGGAGGTTACATTCAGTTGGGATAGGCATTTGCTCCTTTGGGGGGGAAGGGGTGGAGACGTTTGCACTGAATCTGTCTGCCAGGATGTTGGCTATGTCTGTAGGTGTGGTATATTTTGTACCATTATGCAACAATTCAGAGCATATCTGGGAGTTTCTGCCCATGTTCCTGACATAACTAAAGAAGGCCTTGTGATTATCTTTAGTGTTTAGGGCAATTTTTCTTTTGAAACTGGCCTTTGATGATTTTATGAGGGATCGAAGTTTCTTGCTAATACTGATCAGAGATGCCTTCCCTTTTTGGGATTTTGCTCTGTCATGTAGTAGCTTCCTCCTTCTGTTGTATAGCTTATTTATGGCCGGGGTCCAGACCAGTCTCCTGTTTTTGGAGGAGTGAGTCTTGGTTTTATTTGGGATAGCACGATCCATGCATTCCTGCAGGTGCTCATAGAATGCATTTGTAAAGGATTCTACGGATTGGGCTGTATTAACCTCTGGCCAAGGGGCTTTGAAGGATTCCACCTCAGTCTTGAGAAGTGCAAAGTTGGCTTTTGAGAAATTCTTTACAGTGATTTCCTTGGGCTGGAGGTGGGGACAGGATATGGATGTCCAGGGAAATTTGTTTATGGTCTGATCTTACCAATGAGAGGTTTACCTCTGGTGTGGAACATAGAGTCCCCATGTTGTTGATGACCAGGTCCAATATGTTGTTACCTCTTGTGTGAGTGGTGACCAGTTGTTCCATTGCGTTAGAGTTTATAAATTCAAGGAACTGTTTGGGCGAGGGTGTTTGGGCTTGAGAAGTTTTCACAGTCAATGTTTGGGTAGTTGAAGTCTCCCAATAACATAGTGTATGGAGAGACCTTCATATTCTCCAGTGTTCACAGGAATAGCAAGTGGGGTTCCTGTAATTGGGAGGGTGTTCTGTAGCAGGCTATAAACTGAAAGGCAGTTTTGCCCGCTGTTAGTTGCACATGAATGGTTTCCGCTGTTTCGTGCAGTGCCACTAACCTGGAGGTGTAGGTATCTTTGATGAATATAGATACTCCCCCTCCTTTTGTGCTTCGGTCCGAGTTTTGGGGCCAAAATGCATGGTATGAGTTATAACCTGGTAGTGCTGAGGTGCTCTCAGGAGCCTTGAACCAGGTTTCTGTTACAGAACAGACATCGTTTTTCTCCATACTGAGGAGAGCCTCGAGTGTGTGCATCTTGAGGTTTAGACTTCTGGTATTGAGTAGCATTACCTTTAGTTTCTTTATCCTTGGGTTGTCTATAGAGGTGGGTTTGTCCTTTGAGCCTTGCCTAAAAAAGGCACTATGGGGGTGGCATAAGCCTTGGCCAGTATACGAAAGCCTAAGGGTGACAGGTGCAAGCCGTCCCTAGCGAAGCAACGTGGCTTGTCGAGCATGTCATCCCAGGCTGACAGACACTGGATCCCCTTTGAATGACACCAATACTTTAGCCAATTGTTGAAACTGATCATTTTGTCTTTATACTGTGGCATCATTCTTGGTGAGGGCAAGATGCTACTCAAGGTCAGGGTCATACCAGCCTGGGCTACATGTTCAGAGAGCTCCTCTATGTCTCTTTTCATGTAGTCCAGGGAGGTACATCTCAGGTCATTCACACCAGCATGAACAATGACGGAGTCATACTTGTACTTGCTTTGGAGTGACCTGAGTGCTTGCGTTATGTGGCGGATCCTGGCACCCGACAGGCAGCTTACAGTGACCTTCTCCTTGTTCAGTCTGGTGAGCAGGACGTCAGTATTCTGGACAATAGAGTCCCCTATAACAAGTGTATTTGGTGTGTTGTTTGGCTTTAAGGGCTGTGACTGTGAGGCACACTGATTTTGTGAAATATGTGATTCTTGGGTATTGTTGAGGGGTGGCTGTTGCTTGGATATCTGCTTAGGAGGTCTTTGCTGTTTAGGCAGATTTTTATTTAGAGCCTCCGAGTATGTTTTTGTGTGTGTATGTGTTGGGTATGCAGATGCAATAGGTCTGTGTGAGACTGGATTTGTGGTGTGGATGGTTACCTTTTCCTGCTGACTGACTGTGCCAGTCTTGGGTTGAGAGAGCTCTGCCTCCAGTTTAGCTGTGTAACTGCATCTCTCACATGTATTAGAGTTTGTTGGAAGGAGGAGAGGGTTGTCTGTGTACATAAGGCAATTGTAACATTGCCTCAAAATTCCCAGATTCACCAGCTGGACTGGAGAGTAACCTTGAAACTGACCCTTGGACATAGCAGATTAGTATAGGGAACTGTTTTTTTACTGATCAGATTAGGGAAGGGAACTGATTTTTCACTTGATCAGGAAGGACCAATTGGGAGTCTAATACTTATGAGAAGTCAAGTAGGGTGTAGTGCTTTAGTTAGTTAGTGTTTCCTTATAAGAGCTGAGCAAGTGCATAGCTTTAGAAAGAGAATAGAGTGATTACTTTGAGAGTTTGAACAGTTCTAAGGGAAAAAGTGAAGTCAATAGGCTAACTCTGCTAAGTTAGCCTATTGACCCAGAATGAATGGTACCCAGGAAACATCCATGAATATTTACTAAATCAGCACAGTCTGCCTGCTGAGTGACAAACTGGTTCAGCAAAGCAGCCCCCTCTGTTGCTGTAGTGTCATCGGATTGCAAGTGTTTCTGAAGAACAGGCCTGGCAAATAGCTAGGTAGTAACTAATTACACTTACTGTTACAGCAAAGAAGGCAAGATAACACGTACAGTTACCTGTAGTGACACAGACAAACTGTACTGTTTTGTGTGTACGTAACACATAAAACCTAACCAGGATGTCAGACTTCTTCGCTTATAATGCTGAGCTCAACACTGTAAAATTAGTTTTTAATTTTCTAAATCATTCAGGTACCCAGTGAGGGTCTCTTACCCACAGACATGTTATATTCAATGCCTCCCCTTTGAATCACAGTACACCACCTTAGTTTTCCCTTAGCAAACAACTCATTGATGTTAAGAACAAGCTTCTCTGAATCAGACCCTTGATTGTAACAAGTGTTCCCCTTTCTCTAATCATGGCCAATGAAAAGACATTTTCACAGTCCTACTGTTGAACTAGTGTGTGTCACAGCAGTACATTTCTCAGTTCATTCTATATCCCATTACACTTCTTCCTTGTGTAGGCAGTTTGTGTATTAAAAAATCAAAACAAATATGTTCTTTGACTGGATCAGAGTACTGCACAAACTGTAATCAAACAGCATGCTATGATGGTGTTTCATAATCCACTGAACATAATTAATATAATAGCAGTCACAATACAAATGTGTAAATGAAAAAAGTACAGTTTTGTACCTACCATAAATGTAGATGTTCGAGGATCCACATTGCTGCAGTCCTAACCATTGGGTAGTCCGCTGTCCAGAATACCAAAGTATATGGCTGCGGCGGTCAAGGCGCGCATAGACTGACGCAGCAGGGCGTCAGGTACTATGCGCATGACCCACGTCAAATCCTCAGTCTTTTCTTGCCCCAGATGTCAGAAGGCCCTAAAAAGACAAGGCCCAAACCAAAACACCAACAAAAACCCTGCACCAAACATATATACAATATATACAAATGCACAAGAATATAGCCTAACCCACACCACAACCCCTAAACACAGAGGGAAGGAGGGGAATTGGACTGCAGCAATGTGGATCCTCGAACATCTACATTTATGGTAGGTACAAAACTGTACTATGTTCTTCATTCCACATTGCTGCAGTCCTAACCATTGGGTAGAATCCCAAAGCAGAGGTAAGGGAGGCTGGCAAATCATAAGGAAGCAGGAGCTGTCAACATGCCTTGCAAAATAGCTGTGGCAAAACCAGCCCTAGATTTAGAGTAGAGAGGAAGGTGGTAATGCTTAGAGAAAGTATGCACTGAACTCCAAGTAGCTGCCTCCAAAATATCCTTAGTTGCCACCCCCCTGAGAAATGCTGTTGACGTGGCAGTAGCCCTTGTGGAATGAGGCCTAATCCCAGCTGGAATCTCCTTGCCATGATGGGAATAACAAAATGAAATGCAAAACCCAATCCACTTAGAAATAGTTTGCTTAGACACAGGCTTGCCCTGAGAAGTCAAGGCAAAAGAAACAAACAACTGCTGAGACTGCCTGAAATCCTTAGTCCTGCTTAAATAATAACGAACTGCCTATGTACATCTAAAGTGTGCAAAATCTTTTCTCCCTTGTTTTGGGGATCTGCATAGAAAGTAGGCAAATGAATAGTTTGGTTTAAAGCCACACTAGAAACCACCTTAGGCATAAAGGAAGGATTTGATACTCTATCCTTATGGAAAATCAAAAGGGCTCTACTGCCATAAGGGCCTGCAACTCAGAAACCCTTCTTGCAGAAGTAATGGCCAACAAAAGCAGTCTTCCATGACAAGTATTTTAACTCAGCACTCAAAAGGTTGTAGAGTAAGTTTTTCCAACACAAAATTGAGATCCCAAGCAGGAGTAGGAGCTCTCTTATATTCTTTGCCCCTCTAAGAAACTGCTTGAACAAAGGATGTGAAAACAATGGTGGGTCACAGTCATAGTGAGCTGAAATTGCTGCAGCATGAATTTTAATGGAAGAGAAGGACAAACCTTTGTCCAATAACTCAGTAAGATATTGAAGAGCCACACTCAAATTAGGCTCAGAAATCTCCAAATTCTTTGCTGCACTCCAAAATAAAAATCTCTTCCATTTTCTTTCCTTGTACTAGGTCTTCTGGCTTCCATAATCACATTTAAAACTTGTTGAGGAAGTTGAGACCTGCTGTGTTTCAAAACAGAATATGCCAGGCTGTTAGATGAAGAGATTGAAGCTTGACATTGAGCAGGTGGCCGTCCCTCTGAGATAACAGGTGTGGAATCAAAGGTAAAGGCCATGGAGGCTTCCTTACCAGACTCCTTAGAAGTGGGTACCAGTGTTGCGAGGCCAATCTGGAGCTATTAGAATCATCCTTGGCTTGTCTTGTCTGATCTTTAGGAGCACCTTTGGGAGAAGAGGCAGAGGTGGAAAGGCATACACATGAAGATTTTTCCAACTGAAAGAAAGAGCGTCCACTTTCCAAGCTGTGTGATGAAACCCTTTGTGCAAAACTTTGGCAGCTGGTGGTTTAGTGGAGAAGCGAACAGATCTATGTCTGGAGTTCCCCATGACACTGTCAATTTCTGAAATACATGAAGATCCAGTTTCCACATCCATGATTTGCCTGCTTAACACATCTGCTAAGGAGTTCTGTGCGAAACCTTGCCTGAAGAGTTAGTTGCAAGCTGAGCGCAGTCTCCCATAAAATCATTGCTTGCCTGCATAGAGGATAAGAATGTGTTCCCCTTGTTTGTTGATGTACCACATGACAGTTGTGTTGTCTGTTAGAATCAACACCTGCCCAGGAAGAAGTAACTCCTTGAAAGCCATTAATGCAAACTGGACTGCTAACATCTCCTTCATGTTGATATGTAGATGCTGTAGTCTGGCACGCCACTTGTCTTGTATCCACTTTCCATTTAGATGAGCCCCAAAAGCAATGTCCGAGGCATCTGTCGTTAAAATCTGACTTGTTTAGGTGACATTCCTGAGCCCACCACAAAATTATTTTTGAATGCAAGGTATTATTTGAATGACAGTGTCCAAATCCTGGCAGTGCTGTGTCCACACATTTTGAGATACCATTGCAGCTTCCTCATATGCAGTTTGGCATTGGGAAGCACCAGAATACAAGATGCCATGAACCCTAAGGCTTGAAGGACTGTCCTTGCAGTCAGCCCGGACTGAAGAGATAGTTGATGGAAGTAATTGGAAAGATTCTTTTGTTTGTCCGGGGTTAAAAGGCCATCTGGTCTGCTGTATTCAGTCTCACACCCAGAAAGCACATGTCTTGAGAGGGTACTAGACTGGACTTTATTTCGTTCACAGAATACCCTAGGCATCTTAGCACTGCTATGACATATTCCAGATGCTGTAGAAGGTCTTCCTTTTCTTGAGCCAGAATCAGGCAGTAAGTAAGGATAAATTTGAATTCCTTTCAGCCACAAGTAAGCTATCACTGGAGCCAGAACCTTTGTGAATACTCTGGGTGCAGTAGATAAAAGGGCAATGCAGAGAACTGATAATGAGAATTTCCAGCTGCAGATACTTCCTGCAACTTAGTCTTATAGGCACATGAAGGTAAGCTTCCTTGAGATCTAAAGTTACCATCCAATGATCTTTGCCCAGCAGAGGTAAAAGCTGTTGTAACGTCAACATCTTGAACTTGGGAATGTCCAGATAAGTGTTGAGGATAGATAAATCCAAAATTGGTCTCCACGTGTTCCCCTTCTTTGGAACTAGGAACAGGCGAGAATAAAATCCTAGGCCCCTTTCTGGTACAGGGACTGGCTGAATAGCCCTATTTGGAGTAACAAAGAAATTTGTTTGTGAGCCTCTTTCCTTTGTGGAGGAATGTCTGGCATGCCTTTGAAAGGGGCAATGTATGGAAATAAAACCTGTAACCGTGGTGAATGATATCCAACACCCATCTGTCTTGAGTGATTAAATCCCAATTTTCTTTGAAAAGAGACAGTCTTCCGTCATTGGGTCTGTGGACTGACCCCTGCCCTCACCAGAAGTCTGAGCAGGTGAACCCCTGTTCTAGGCCTAAAAGAACCTTGAGCTCTGCCCTACCACGTCTAGACCTAGCCTTAGACTGGGAATCATAAGCAGGATATGTCCATCCCTTAGTAGGCCAATTTCTACTAAACGCTGCACCTGCAAAATCTTTAACAGTTTGCATAGACTTAGCTTTGTCCTCCATTTTCTTTAAAACTGCTTCCACAGGCGAACCAAATAACACATCAGACTGTAAAGGAGCATCCAAAATCCTAGTCTTAACATGCTCTGCTAAATTCTGATCCTCAACCAGGCATGCCTGCGAAGAACAGAACTAGTGGCAGCCACGGAGGCCTGCACAGCATCAAAACCACATTGCAAAGAATGCTTACCCACTTGTTCAGACACATGAACTAAATCCAGCAACTCTTTACACTCTATACCTTCCGCCAAAGCATCCACCTTAGATTTCAATTGTGAAAGGAGATAATTTTGATATTTTAGCATGTGAAACTGACAATTCAACGCTCTCATGGCTAAAGTGGAAGAAGTATACACTTTCTTTCCCCACCTATCCAAAGCCCTTGCCTCTTTATCAGTGGGAACAGGATTTTTAACAACAGAGGCCTTAACCCTTTTAGGCCCCTGAGAAACAGTTTCCGGGTCTGCCCTAGGACTCTTAAACAGATACTTATGAGCTTCAGGCACCCTATAGTACCTATCAGGCTTAACAGGGGCAGGAGGCAAAGAATCAGGGTTCAGGGAAGCCTCTGCAAAACATCTTCCACCACATTCAACACAGGAGGTATAGCTGGGGCCTATGCTGGGGTAAAATAAGAATTCCCTAAGCCTTTTCCTGGAATCAGAGTAATCTTGGCCTTCCCATTTAAAGTGCTCCCTCATGGAATGCAGAGTCTCTGAAAATGAGAAATCCTCAGGAGGAATCATCCACATCAGAATCAGAATAAGGAGGATACTCCTGCAAGTCTTCCACAGAAGACTCAGAAGCCTCTGAACACCGTTCAAAACTCTCAAACTCAGGTTCCACCCTAGGCCTCTTATCAGGAGGGCATGGAGCCTCTAATCATAGTAATTAAATCTTCTGCCATTTTAGCATATGTTTCTAGGCACAGAGAACTGAAAGTGCAGAGAAGCCCCCACTGAAGCTGAACTTGGCCTACCTCTCAAAAAGAACAGTTACTCAGCCTGGCCTACCTCCTGAGAGGGCACATCCTGTAACAGTAAAGTCTCTGCCTGAGACTCCAAAGAAACTCCTGGCAAAACCTCTGGCTCCACTGAGCCTTCTAAAGAACCGGCGTCCGGGACTGCGGTTCATCAACCCTAGGCTTTGCTGTTTTATCTTTGCGCTTTTTGAAGGGCGCCGGAGCATCCGGCGGCATTTAAACACTAACCTGGCACAGTCTAACCTTCTCTTAATAGTGCGTTTGTTAAATCTAGCACACGTGCTCAGGCCCTAAACAAGGTATACACAAAGTATGGTAATCCCTATGAGGTATCTGCTTCCCACAAGAAATACAGTTATTCACTTTTTCTGACATCCGGTTAAATACTGAGGCACCAAAATGTTGGTCTGAAACTCCAAACTGCTTCTGCATCGGACCATGCGGCAAAAGACTGAGGATTTGGAATGGTTAGGACTGCAGCAATGTGGAATGAAGAACATCTAGTCTTCTGTCATTTTAGCTGTATAAGTAGGGTTTTATTAAAAAATGAGAAATAATTTCAGTTTCAGTCGACATCCTTATTTGTCTTCTACCACCTATCTGCAAGAATTTTGTAGTTAAGGCTAATGTATGCAAGAAAGTCAGTATATAAAGTGGCAATGCATAAAACAACACAATGAAGGGTACATGCCATTGAAATGAAGCCATTTTCATTTTCCCCACTATCACAGAATGTATATACCCAAATATATGTGGACATGCTTCACAAGACATTCACAGAAAGCATCTGTCATGACACACTAGGCAAACATGGACTAGGCACTACAGAACACTGAAGACTTAGATTTCCAGATCCAAACTAGTCATAGGTAGTTACTGGCCATACAGTCCAGTAGATCATTGAGGAGCCTAGGCCAATTTCCCAATTACCCTAAAGCACTACATGGTTAAGGGACCTTCTTAAGGTCAAACAGCTGGCAGATGAAGGCTAAGGTAATCAAACCATGTACCACACTAAGCACCTCGGTAACAGCTCATAGCCTTAGCCCTTTGCACTAACTACCTGACTAACCATCTGTGCTGCCAGTTGCCAACACCCATTCCCATACCTCTCAACTGTCCAGAATTTTGGAGAATGTCCAGATTTTTGCCTCTTGTTTTTGGTCTGTTCCTCATAAAATTTCTGGTTTTCTTGCAAATCATTGGGAATTGAAGTAACTAAATAATGGCTGTTATTTGAGCTTAAGATTTGTTATCTTTCAAAAATGAAATCTAATTTAAATACTGTTATTCTACTAACTTTCTTAAGTTTATAACAGCAATATT
This sequence comes from Protopterus annectens, assembly GCF_019279795.1. Taxonomy (NCBI): domain Eukaryota; kingdom Metazoa; phylum Chordata; order Ceratodontiformes; family Protopteridae; genus Protopterus; species Protopterus annectens. Next base: position 1,398,984,260 of record NC_056745.1, read on the forward strand.
AAAATTTTGTTCCTGATTTTGGGCCCCCCCCCCATCATTTTTGGCTTTGTCCAGAATTTTTGCAAGGTTGAGAGGTATGTTCATTCTTGGTAAAATCATCAGAAACAAGGTTCACTGATTAGAAAGAATTTGGAAAGAGGCTTGAGAATTAAATAAGCATACCATTCATGTTTTACTTTCTACTAAATATTATAGGGTAAACTTTCTCTAGAAACAAACTTTACACAACTGTTAATAGGTCACAAGGCCTTTATAAGTGTAGCTGTGCAACCTAAAAGTGTCCCATGAATTTTTGTATGTTGGACATTTATATAAGGGATTATGTTAGTTGGGACATGATTTAATGACTGCCTCTGTCCATCAGAGACATGGGCACCAGACCAGAGGTATACATGGATGGGCAGCCTATTCCAGAGAAAAGGAATACTCTGGGATATATATCTACCTCTCCAGCATGTCCTATTTATGCCACAAGCAAAATTCTTGTCCTTAGATCTAGAAGTTCTGATGCTGTTCACATTTTGGATATGCAACAGATTCATCAGTGCTGGATCCAAGGATGCTTTGTTTGCCAGGCATAGGTCACCTCTCAGTATTCTGTAGGAAGCAGAGTCAGGCCTTTGAGGTGATCTGCATAGGACACTGTGTTTATACCCTGTATTCTTTTTACAAGGAACCTTTGTGGACATTCCAATTGTTGAATATGCATGGTCAGCTACATACCAAAGGGGGCATTATACTCAGTGATGTGTCTGATGAGGGCCAAATACATTGGCATGATGACTTCCCTGGACTGAGATGCCATTCCCCTGCTTATAAGTTGAGTGACATAAAATGATTTGATTGAAGGCTAAGGTATTATCTACAAGAGTATCCAAATCCCTTATTACCAGGTCAATTCTTAGGGGTGTTTTGTTAATGATGTAGTTTTCTGGGGTGGCCAACCTCCAAAAAAGGTGTTATTACGCATTTCTTGGCAGTGAGTTTGAAGACGCTGATTGACACCAGTAATTTGTCTGTGTTTGATCCTCTTGTAAGATGTTAGTGTCTTGGGGGGATTCTATGACTACTCCTATCTTGCAATCATCTCCAAACTTAGTCAGCCAGAGGCCCTTAACATTGGCCTTGACTGCTGAGAATTGGCACTGTTAGAACATATTTTAGGCTATTCAGGAAACATCCCAGGATATCATTGGGTCCCACTGTGGCTGCGTCCTTGGCCTTAGCAAGCACAGCCAGGACCTGCTCCATATTTATAGTTGGTGGGGTTATATTTGAAGGTATTTTCTGGAAGGGTGGTTGGGGGTGAGTCGGGGTAAAGTTGGAATTAAATTTGTCATCTAGCAGATTCGCTATATTGCTTGGTTCAGTAAATGTGGTGCCATTAATCACCAGTTCAGCACACAGCTGTGTGCTGCCTTTGAGGTTACCCACTAACTGACAGTTTCTAATGGCCCTCAAAGCAAGCAGAACCATATTAATCTTATCAAGTTCATGAAAGCATTCTGAAAAACCCAACCTTCTGTACATAATTTTGTTCTCCAATTAAAGAAACTGTCTATTACTATGCAGACTCGCAACTTATTATAGGAAAAAAGTATTTTAAATATGTTAGCAGTATTCTAACATTCCGACAACCTTACCTGGCTATAATAGTGCCAGCATTGTTATATTTCTTAAAGCTTCAGTGGAGAAAGAGCTCCTATCTTTTTAGTTTCCTCAATGTTTCTCAGTATCTTCTGTGCATGAACTTTAATGTTAACTGTGCCCAGGAAGTCCTCTCTCTTTCTGCAAGTTATCTTAAACTCCTAGTACTCTGGCTTCTAGTAAACATTCCTTTGTCGGCCTGGCCACAGTATTAACCCAGTTTTGTGCTATGCCCCTTGAGCACTTCCCCTTTGTCTACCATCCCATAACAGCTGTAGTACATGTGGAATGATCTAGGTCAGCAAACCATGTGCATGTGTGAATGTGTGCCATGCTGATGTGCCTTCCCTGTAATGTGCATACCACACTGAGGTTGTACTTTGATGTTTCTGCTGAGGCAAACATAATGTTTATATTGTTGTGCAGTCCAATAATTTAGGGTACACTATTTTGCTAATAGGGTCAGTCCAACTGTGCAAGCATGTACTCGTGAAAATGAAAAAAAGGTTTGATAATATAAAAAGGTACAGGAGATGAGAAGAAACTGTATGATCACTAGTATGAACAGTGGTTATACAACAATTTTAATAATAACAATGACTACTTTTCAAAACACATATGAAGGCCATTAAAGTAGTGTTTTTTATATATGAATAGCTAATTTGGCTACTGTATTGAGACATTATCTCTTTATGGAAGGATTTCTCTACAATAATGATTTAAGTATTCTTATGTGCTTTTTATAAGTTAAAAGTGTACTTACATATACAAACTATTCAATAAAAACTTTCTACAAACAAATTTTTCAAGAGTTACAAACTATAACATGAAAAACAACTTGATTTATGTAGTTTATCAATTTAAGTAAAAGACGATAGAGTAATTTTATTTATTTAGCTACTTACAGCATAAATACAGTTTATTAGAAGACAGCATAAATATTTTGCATGATAATGCTAATGACTGACTGCATATGAAAAGTGATTTATTCAGAGTGGCAGGAGGCCCGCATGACATATTATAAAAAGTCAGTTAATGGGCATGATGCTAGTAAACGAACAAGGGAAAAGATACATAATAACCCATTTTACTATCATAACACTGACGTTAAGGAACGTCAAACTGCATATTATTGAGACCATATGATCTGCATTCCTTAATGACAAAAAACAAAAAACTAAAATCTGTATTTTTTTGAGGGGCAAACCTCACTGTGCCACCCCAAACTCTCTGAAATTATATATACCAGCTCCAAGATTGCACTAGAGTAGAATAAAGAGTAAAGTCCCTGATCCCCACCGTACCGAGATCTCAGCACACACACTTTGTCTTTTCAGAAAGTCGATCACATCTTCTCGACCATATGAAATTTGTCTTTCCAAAAAGTTCATCTTCTGAAGGTGAAATTGGTTTTCCAATTGGATTGTAGGAGCAACATATCATCTGAATGTATTATTAGTTTAAGATTTAGTAATTCTAGGGGGAGATCTTTAACAAAGAAAAAGAAGAGAAGAGAAGGGAACAAAGCACAGACCCTTGTGGTACACCTCTATTAAGTATGCCAGCAGTAGAGAATGAGACATTGCTATGGATTTGCAAGGTTTTGTCTTTTAGACAGTTGTAAAACCAGCAAATAGTGTAATCTTGAAAGTAGAGTCTTTTCAGTTTGTTGAGAAGAAGGGTATGGCTGGCTGTTTCAAAAGCCATTGTCATGTTAACGGACACCTGCAGTAATAAGTCCCTTATTTGGGTTGCAATAAGTCGTATCAGTGACACTAGCCAGGTAGTAAAGGTACTGAAGGCATTGCAAAAGCCATGTTGTGCATCATATAACAGGCCATAGCTGTTAATGTGCTTAAGCAGTTGCTTGTAGAAAAGTTTTTCAAATATTTTGGTAATAGGGCAAAGGGTATGAGTAGATATATAATCCTACAACAGATCATAGTTTGCTTAGCAGGTGACTGATTGAGACATATACATGAGTGCAGTATATAGCGCTATTAGAACTATACAGACATATATGTTGATGGATATATCTGTCTTGTTATTATGTTTATTTTTTTTTCAGAAAAATGCAAATTTTTAGGAGTGTGGGAAATTCACTTGTTAACATAAACATACTGTGCTGGAGCTTTTATCCCCAGGCTTCCATTGAAAATGGGCTCTGGCCAGTCAGACTTTCAGAGTCAATAAAGACAAATACATAAATATATAAATAAATAAACAAGCAAGCAAATAAATGAATAAATAACTAAGTATACAAAAACATGCTATTAAAGAAAGATGTAACATTATTTATGAATCAGTGGAAGCAGCTGCAAGACATGCAACAGGTTTGTAAGTGGATATGTCTCAACATATTATTACTAAGATAAACACACAAGGAAGCAAGTATGTTTTTCAATTGTTAACTAGTTTTGGGAAAATGGCTGTAAGACATTCCATAAGAAAAGCCCATAGTAAGCATGTTTGCATGATCATGTGTAAAACATGAAATCTCAAAAATACAAAGTAGATGTTTGATATGATTAAAGTGGCAATACTGATGGTTCAGAAGAAAATAGTAGCGATTCAAAATCTGGGCAACAGGAAATACCATGCCTTGACCTATACACCATGACTGAAAATGAATGTAAAATCATATGACTAAAGATCACAATGGCAAAAATTAAAATGGATATAATTATAGAACTATCTATATTCATGACTTTAAAGAAATGTTTCTACACATACTACAGTAAAAAGCCAAAAATTATTATTTTTTTTTTTACTTGTTAACCACAGTATTGCACTGAGCCACATGAAACTTTTTCAGATAAGCCCAGCAGCACAGAATGGTTAAGTGGCTTGCAAAAGAGTCACAAAATAGGCAAATGGAAGTTGAGGGAATCAAACCTTACACCATAAGAAACAGCTTATTAACTGCTCATAGCTTTAATTCTTAGCTCTAACTGATGGGATAACATGCAACAATGTCCCCTGAATACTGGTTACTGAACAGTAATCTTGTATCGTCCTAAATTTTTCAAAGTTTAAATAGGAGGAATGTGCTTTACAATGTGCTGTATTAAAGCTCTAGTAGTAACATGCTTCATTTATTATGTTCTTGTCTGTATTTTTCTTTGTTTATTTCTGAATGTTAAATGCATTAAACATTTCATACTTTTTTATACAAATAAATATTATTCAGTACTTGTCTCTGCCATGTTCGCTCGGGTCATGATTTAGAAAGTCTATGTCAACAGTTTATCTACCCAACTAACAAATAAAACATGAACTTGAGGTCATCAGTAACCTTACTTGAAACCATATGTCTGAAAATAAGTATACATCAAGAAGCCAGGCAAGATTTTTTTCCATGCTAGAGGATTTTTATCATGCAATTACAGAACTGACAAATAAAGCTAAGACCATGCTGTCTCAAGAGTAAGTCCTCTAATATATGTCACTGATGTAGAGAAGAATACAAGAATATACCACAGAAACCAGAATTTAAATGCCTACATGACAGCAAACATAATGGTGAATTCAGGAATGAGCGAGAGCCAGATGACCAGAGCCATCATCAAGGACGAATGGAAGACTAGTGCAACGCACAAATGCAAAGACGCCATACTCAAAGAACAATGGATGACAATAACTGTATTTAAAATAGAATGTATGATCTGCCCGGTACCCAAGGACTACAAGTGACCAGTAACAGAGTCTGAAGATGAATAGATGGACCATTCTTGTTCTGCAGAGTGTAAAATTACTGGCTCTAAACCAGAAAAGCCACAGCAGAATGATTCTATTTCAGAGGTGAATCTGACTTATGGGTTTACCAGGCCTTTCATTCAAGTTCAGTAAGGCCCTGAGATTCTATACAGAGTGCCCAATAAGGTTCCCTCACAGACTGAGCTTTTGAAGGAAAGCATTTCATGGACATCAAAAATGCTGAAAGTGATGACCATTGCTAATTATCATTACAGTGTTAATAAGCTGTGCCAAGTTATAATACTATAGATTAACAACACTACTGCACAATTTGTAACATGGATGTATTCAGTAAAGCGCTGCTGCATATACAGTATCACCATAACCAAATGTTAACATTTAAAAATATCATGTTATTTCCCTTCTGACTACATGACTAAGTAGAAAGAAGTGTAGCATACCTAGACAGTACAGTACATGCTCAAAGCATGTCCACATGTGAGTGTACAGTCAGCTTTGCATATTACTTCTTTAATATTCAAACTGTAGTAAAGTCATATTTCATCTCCTCCTAATTAACATGTATTATTTATATTGCTGCACATGTAATAAAGGTCAGACATAACAAACACAATCACTGTTTTCTCCAGCACGAGGTCATATCACACTTGGCCTACCAACATGGACTCCTTTCTCACGATTTCTCTGTTGTGCTGTTATACTTAATTAGATCTTTCTAATATTCCATATTTTAGGCTCACTAAACAAGTGTTCACTATTGATGTATAACCAGAAGTACACTATATGAAGTCTGGTTACTCTCACTAAAGACTCCTTAAATGAAGAATCCTCTGTTCAGCATATGTGTGTGACTACATTGCATGGAACTTGTGATTTACTGTTTTGTGTTGGATTTTGTGAACATTAAGCATTAGATTTATGTCTCTGCATCACCTACATGCAATTCATAATCATAATATTTGTAATGTATGGTAATAAAACTGTTGTGGAGAAGATACTATTTTTCCTTTAAGATTACTATTAACTGGAACCAAGTGTAAACATTCTTGTTGGAATTAGAATATCACCTCTGATAAGTATTTTGCACTTTAGTTCAGTTCTATGCTGGTATGCTTTCTATGTGGAGTCTGTATGTCACTCTTATATCTATATGAGTTATTTCCAGTTTTCTTTCACATCCCAAAGGCATACTGATAGATAAATCGGCTGTTCTCCAACCTGAAAGCGGATGTCCATGCAACTTGCATATGGCTGCGTGTGCATATGTGATAGGGTGCTGTGATGCCCCACCACTGGCCCAGTAATCAAGGAGCCTCAATCCTCACCACTAGCACCAGTGGGGGACATACACTAGGAGGGTGACAGGTACACACACAGTATTTCCAGATGCAGCTCACTGCTTCAAGTGCAATTTCCCTTAAGAGTAAACAGAGACCACAAAAAAGTCCAGGGATGGTTTCTCCCTCTTTCTCCAGATCCCCAATAAGAGCACCAGTGGGGGACATACACTAGGAGGGTGACAGGTACACACACAGTATTTCCAGATGCAGCTCACTGCATCAAGTGCAATTTCCCTTAAGAGTAAACAGAGACCACAAAAATGTCCAGGGATGGTTTCTCCCTCTTTCTCCAGATCCCCAATAAGAATCCCCACTGGCACAGCTATATAGTTGATATCTCAGCTGAGTGGCCAAGCCAAAACCTCCAACACTCTCTCTGTCCAACCAGTGCTTTGTGTCCCTGCCCAAGTAGCTGGCACACACACTCCTGGAAATTTGTTTTACACAGACACACACACACACACACACACACACACACACACACACACACACACACACACACACACCTGGGAAAGGCTGTCATAGGTTTATTAGCTATGCCCCCTTCTGCCCAGACTATAAGGTAGTTATTACTGCCACCAGCCACCTCTTTATCAGCTACTTTAAGGCCCTTAACAAAGGGTGCCCAAGCATAATGTGTAATGTTACTATCGATACAAATGGTAGTTTGACCAAGAGCAAGGTTATTAGGAGTGGCCTACACAGGGTCACCAAAAAATATGCAAATACTCTCAGAACTTAAATATGTCTCACACAGATCAGCCACAATGAAAGGTTTAAATATATTTAATAATAAATAATAAAAGAACAAGGACATACTCAGTATATACTTACAGTTGCATCAGTGTTCAAAATCACAGGAAATATTTAAAACAATATTGCAGGACAGTCTCAAATAAATACAGAAAACATCTAAGCTAAGCTTTGCTATATTCCTGACTGTATCTAAGAGAATTACTGTACCCTAATAACTTACTTCAGAGCAAGCAAGGCAGATGTTGTGAGTGGATCTTGATATTGTCAGGTCAAGGACAAATACAGAATACTGTCTCTCTCTCTCTCAGAGACTTCTCAAATTAATATCTCAAATATTTATGCTGAGATATTTGTAGAATGACATCATTTCTTGTCATCAGACTTCAGTTCCCAGAATTGAAAACAATCACTGATGCACCTGGTAGCATTTAGCATCTAACTGTGGAAATATATACACAAGAGCTTTTCCTCAAATCTTGGTACTTGCTTGAAGTCATAAAACAATGAAACACTTGCAAGACAATGCAGAAAGTCCCCTCGTTTAGACATTGTGTCTGTTACTGCACTGAAACTGAAAGATAATATCTTTTTATGGCCATGTCTGCACAAACCTAGTTTGATATACACATAACATACAGTTCTAGTAATGCTGTAACACAATCATCTTACATGAAGCATATTGACATTCACAAATGACACATCACCATTTACAAAATTCCTGACAGCTGTGCTGTCAGCATCTCTCTTTGTCACACTTCTATATAAATCATGTTGATATTCACAAATGACATATAATTATTTACAAAATTCCAGATAGGTGGGCTGGCAGTATCTCCTTTTGTTACACCCCCCCCAAAAAAGACTCATGCTAGTTTTTCAAGTGGCTCTTGAGAAATACTGCTTGAGAGGGATCAGACTATCTGGGAATATATTACCCCATTCACTGTCTTGAAATCCCAGCTGCCTTGGCATGGCTGACCCCAGTACACTGTTGCACTATCCTATCATATGCCTGAAACCCTAGGCTCGACCATAGTAATTTGGGATTTTGCTGGCTGGCTCCCAGTAGCCACAGATCCCCCTCAGATTCATCCTGCCTCTTAGTGCAAATATTTAGCACCAGGGCCCCCTTATCATGGTAAGGTTTCATCATGTTAATATGGTAGAAGTTGTGCCCCTGCCTCCTGCCTAGCAGTTCTAAAATGTATTTAACATCACTGACCTTCCTTACCACTTTGCAAGGTTCCTCCCAAGCTGCCTGCAGCTTGTTGTGTCTGACAGGAATGAGAACCATAACCTGCTGCCCCATAGTATACTCTCTCGTTCATGCATTCCTGTCATATCAGACCTTTTTCTGCTCTTAGGCTTCTGCCAGGTTGTCCAGGGCCAAGCTTATGAGTTCCCTGAACCTTGTCCTGAGCTTTAGGACATATGCCACAACAAACTCTTTGTGGGACTCACACTTGCCCTCCCACTCATCACAAATCAAATCTAGAGGTCCCCTCACCCTATGTCCATGCAGCAACTCAACGTGTGAAAAACCTGTAGATTCCTGGGGCACCTCTCTGTAAGCAAAAAACAGATGGGGCAAATATTTGTCCCACTCCTTCTTAAACTGGTATGAAAATGCCTGTAGCATGGCCTTTAGTGTAGAGCTTAACCACTCAATAAGACCATTAGTCTGAGGATGGTAGGGGGTGGTCTTTAGGTGCTTCAACCCACAGTGCTTCCACATACAAGCCAGCAGGTCTGACATGAAAATGGCATCTCTGTCAGTATTTTTTGGGGAAACCTACCCTGCTGAAAATCTCTAACAATGCATTTGCCACCTTTTCTGCCTCAATGAAGGACAGAGTCACCACCTCAGGGTATCTGGTAGCATAATCTACTACCACTACTCAGAGGCCCAAGTGGGGGATGTACACTGGCAGGAAGACAGGGACACACACAGTACTTCCAGATGCAGCTCATTGCATCATTTGCAATTTCCCTTAAGAGCACACAGAGACCACAGTTATTCCGGGGATGGTTTCTCCCTCTTCTCTGTTGAGACTCTCCACTGAGGATCTCAGCTGAGTGGTCAAGCCAAGACCTCCAATACTCTCTCTGTCCAACCACTGGTTCGTATCCCTCCCCAAGTAGCTAACACACACACACACACACACACACACACACACACACACACACACACACACACACACACACACACACACACACACCTGGAGGTTTGTTTTACACACACAAATCTGGGACAAGCTGGCACAGGTTTACTAGCTATACCCATTTCTACCCAGACTATAAGATAATTATTACTGCCACCAGTCACCTCTTAATCAGCTACTTTAAGGCCCTTAACAAAGGGTGTCCAATCTTACTGTGTAATGTTACTATCAGAACAAATGGTAGATTAATAACTTGCTTCAGAGCAAGCAAGGCCGATGCGGTGAGTGGATCTTGACACTGTCAGGTCAAAGACAAATACAGAATACTGTCTCTCTCTCTCTCTCAGAGTCTTCCCAGATTAATATCTCAAATATTACTGCTAGGATACTTGCATAATGACATCATTTCTTGTCATCTGACTTCAGTTCCCAGGCTCAAAAACAACCATTTATGCAGCTAGTAGAATTTAGCATCTACCTGTGAAAATATATACACAAGGGCTTTTCTTCAAATCTTGGTACTTACTGGAAGTCATAAAACAATAAAACACTTCCAAGACAATGCAGAAAGTTCCCCAGTTTAGACACTGTGTCTGTTACTGCACTGAAACTGAAAGATAACATCTTTTTATGGGCCAGCCATAAAGTAATTTCATTTCAACTATTTTTCTGACGTTTTGCAAGTTAACCTCCTGTGTTCCAGTTTCCCTTGTTAAAATATATACATTAAACAGTTACAATGGTGTATATACATTTCTGTTCTTTTCAAGTAGGGTTCACTGTATATACATCTTTAAGCTCTGTACTTTACAAACCCTTTTCAACACACATGTATGTACGTACAAACCTAGTTTGATATACACATAACATACAATTCTAATAAGGCTGTAACACAAGAATCTTACATGAATTTGTTGACATTCACAAATGACACATAACCATTTAAATTCCAGACAGCTGTGTTGACAGTATCTCTCTTTGTCACACTTATATATAAATCATGCTGATATTCACAAACAACATATAATTATTTATAAAATTCCAGACAGCTGGGCTGGCAGTATCTCCTTTTGTTACAGGTGCATACTGTGGTAAGCTCGTATTCTACCTAGAACTGATCTATGATTTATTCTCATTGCTTGCCTAGACATGTACCAGCCCCCCCAACCATAAAAATGATGGAGTAAATATTAGAAAATGAATGAATGAATGAAACATATTGTCGATTACTGGGCTGACAGTTTGAATGGATTAGTTTATAATTTCACTGCTTAGTCATCTACACATTAATACTGATACTGTGAATAAAGACATAAGTAATGCTTTTTACTTCATGAAAGACATCGATCTGCTGCTTCTAGTAACTGACTTACTCTTGGAATGTATAGTTAGTGTTACAGTCAGGCATCAATCCCAAAAAAGTGTTCTTTGCAGGGGCATTCTATGCAGCCCCACTTGGGGTCCAAACCAGTGGCAGCTGGTGACTTCAAATCAAAGGGGGGCTGCAGGAGGCAGCTGAGTGGGTGGGGCCACTTGGAAGGGGTGTGGACAACTAGAAAGGGGTGGGGCTATGCTAAAAACTGGGACTTTAATATAATACACTGCCCTGGGTGCCACTGCCAAACAGTCATTATGACAGTCCAATCAAGACAGATGAAGTGTAGAAGAAAAAAAATTTCAATGCGTTGGCTACATGACAGCTTACTTAATATCTAGATGGAAACAAAAAGTTTGCGAGACATGAAAAAAAAAATTTTAAATACATTACTGGAATGCCAGTCAAAATCAAGTATAAAAAACAAAATGTTTCTTATCAAAAAAGACCTGCTGCCTGACTACAACTATCTACTTGTTTCATGGGGAAAATATGATCAAAGTAAAAAAACTGAGCAACAAACAAGCTCAAGATAAATTGCTTAAAGGATTGGATTACTGCACAGGTTATGGACCGCACATGATAGATTGGCATTCTGTTTAGTTTACGGGTAAAGCCTGCAAAGATGGCTACAAGTCTCCAAGAAATGTAATGAGCTTCTGAAAATACTGTAATCCTGTCCTTTAGTACAAATACTGTCATATGCATTTTAATACCTAAGGCTTATACGCTATCTAGTTATGTAAATATTCTCTGCATGGCAGCAACAAAAAGGTTTTCAATGTTGGTAATTATTTAACAGTATGCCTATTAAAGCTTATTTGTATCTTACAGTCACAGACAAGCTTATCTGATGGTCATTAAAGCATTGTTACTTAAACACAGAGCAACAGGCAGTGCAATGATGTGCATTTTCTGAATAAGAAGCAGCATAAATCAACAGTATAAAAATATGACAGAAAACCAGAACATGCTGCAAAGTCAAGGACAGATTAAAAGCCACTGAAGTACTTGTGTCTAACTTGGATGGGGGGATACTCTGCACACTTACACTGCATAAATGCTCCTTGCCTTGCTTGGACACGTCCAGAGTCACTACGTGGGGAGTGGGGTGCAACAAGTATGTCACAATTTGAAATGTCTGTGGCTGATGGTGATGGTCCTGACACATTTGTCATACCTCTCAACCTCAGAGCAATAAATATGGACAAAGGCTTAAACAGAAGTGGGCAAAGGCCCCAAAATAAGGACAATTTTTAAATGTTGCTCTTATGAACTTAAAAAGTTAATAGAATAGTATGTCTTGCATTAGTATGAACTTTTTGAAGGGTATGAAGTCTGAAACTCAATGTCTGTCATTATTTAGTGACTTCATTCCTAAATGATTTGTCAGAAAACCACAAATTTTATGAGGAACAAACCAAAAATAAGAAGCAAAAATCTATTAATTCTGCAAAAATATGGACAGTTGAGTGGTATAGTTCAGCCAGGGCTGTCTAAGTTTGCTGCCCTCCCCCCCCTCACAAAATCATGGTGGAATGGGGCCTCCCCCCTGCAGCTATTCCAATGTTCCATTACTTGGCTATTTCTCCCCATTTGCCATAAACACTATAATGTGCATACTGCTTTACTTCTATGATGATTTGGATTTCATTTAAAAGTTTTATTTTACATTTACAGCACAAACACTAATAGACATCTGTTAAACAAAGCAATGTAGTCTCACAATGAAAATAGACTTAGCATTAAAACTTCTCTGCCCTTGAAACTCATATTCATTGAAACAGCATTGAAACCCACATTCAAAGAAAATACATCTGGCCAGTGGTAGATAAAGATTAACTTTTAAGCTGTTTTCAAATCATAGGTCCCTTGCACAGAAAACATATATGTGTTCTTTGATGCACCTTCACGATTGTATTAAATTATATTCCTTGTATAATACAGTGCAGTTGTTACAGGGCTTTTAAATCTATTGTTTTGAACAGTTTTTCCAGTAAACAGTGAAACAAAATGCATGCACCATTAATGACAAAACTGCCCAATTGATAACATTTCCATCATAAAAGTCTACTCAAACCTCTACAATCCACCAGTGTCAGTAAATATGCACATTCTCTGCAGAAGTAAAATTCATCTAAATAATTCCACATTAAAGACATCTGTAACTAAATGAGGAGGTTGCTGCCAGCAAACAACTTTACATTTCATTGTTTCATCTACAAATAAAGTGACTGTTGCCCTTGAGGAATAAATTGCCTATGTTACAATAAGAAAACTAAGCTAGTAATATGTGTACAGAAAGGACACCAGTATTAAAAATATCTTAGAGAGTAGGAAAGGTGTCAATATGGCTGTAGCATTAGGGAGAATGTCCAAATGCAAGCAGTGTACTCACTGCAAGTATACTTTGTAAGGTGACAGTGTTTTTCTTAACTGATATGGATGGGTGAAATTTCAGTGTAAGTACAACTGTAGCAGTAAGAATGTCATATCTGTTGGTATTTGTCAGAAGTGTGCCTGTTTTTATATAGGCAAGACCAAAAATGCCTTTCGTACACGTATTTACCAGCATTTATATGACATTAGGAAAATTAACTTAAAAAATTCACTGGCCAAGCACGTCAATACCCACCCAGGTCACAATTTTAAATTCACAGTTCTTGAACAGCTGACTATGGATGAGAGAGGAGGTCCTATGGATTACTGGCTTGAATACATAGAACTGTTATGGCAATTAATGGTCAACGCCAATATTTTTCCAGGGTTGAATGAAATGGTTTCAATAACTAGCTTTTTGAGGTTAAAAGCTGATTTTATTTATCTAATTGTTGATTTTTTTCATCTAATTGTTGATTTTTTATTCAATTATTCACTTTATGATGTTTTGTCAAAATACTAAGTTTAAAGTACATGTTGAATCATGTTTTATAGTTAGTTTGTTTTTATCTTGCATGTATAATTGTGGAGCAAACAGGGAGTCTGTATCTTTAATTGCCTATGGTGTTTTTTACAAACTGGTTAGGAATGTGTTTGTAATGAGTATTTAAGGAGTGAGGTGGAGGCACTCTGTTAAGAAGTCAACTGTAATCTGTGACGAAACGCTTAAGAATAAATGTTATCCTTGTTTCTTGTAACACCAGCCTGCTTTGTGATTTCTCAGTTTGTGTTACTTGGTTGGATGTTTAGTATGGTTTCATTAATATTTAGTGAGATGTGTTCTCCACACCATCAGATACAAGTATCCTTTTTTTTAGTGAAAATGGGATTTGGACAGTAACTTACATAAATGCATGGGAAAAGTACATGTTTCATAGAGAGATAGGTTGAGAGAAAGAGGGACAGAGAGAGAGAAACAGTGTTAGAAGGGTATGCAACATAGTGAAAAGAATGTGTAAATAGTAAAACATGTGCAAGGCATAATGGACTTGATTATATCATATATGCAACCATACTTTATCTGTGTTTATCTGTTTGTTTACCCATTTATCTATTCATCAGTCCAAATATCCATCTATCTTTACAGAGCTGAAACTAGGGGGTGGGTAAGGGGGCAGCTACCCTGGTGGAAATGGTTAGGCAGTGCGATTGTCAGGTGCCAGTAGTGCAGAAATATAGTACTGGTATTGCCTTATGAAGCCATGAAGATAATGTGGCTTCATACCTGAATACCAACAACGTATTTGCAGTCATTTCTGAAATGCTGACGTGCTCATTGTGTGGCAGTTTAACTGCAGCAAGCTTCTCAATACAGATGAACAGAAGAGCTTTTTTAGATTTTGAATTAGGTCTTTCTTTCTTTCTTTCTTTACTTTTTGCTCATCAACTTTGAGTCAAGGGGGCAGCAGTTTAGGGAATAGATAAGGTTGCCAGGTTGAATAGCAGCAGTTCTGAATCTATCTATCCATCCATGCAGAACACTCAACATATGTAGAGATGGCCCCTAGCCTGTCAAAAAATAGTATAAAGCAGGAATCATTTTGGTAAATGACTCAAGTTCATCTCTCAGACACACACATGCTCACTCGCTCACTCACTCTACCATATAGGGAGAGTTTTGAACATAAGCACTTTGTCTGTGTGAATTTCTGACCACGGCAATGCAATATTTATTTACAGACTGAGTCTGATATCATCTATCTAGACACAGTGCAGATTTCATTTTTCACTGCTGTGTTCGAGTACTGAAAAAAAAATTACATTGACATCTGTTCGGTACAGAGTCCGGCACCTACCTCAGTTTAATAACTTTTTTTTTACTTCACTTATAGGGACTGTATCCATCTTGAGCGTCATCTTTCTTTCTCTTTCTCTCTCACTCTGAGCTGCTCGTAAGCAAGCCAAAAAAAAAAAAAAACAAAGAAAAGGGAATTTTCTTCGAAACTATCTAACTTTAGTTGCACCAACGATAGTCCGACTCCGTAACAGTAGCACAAGTACTGTGCTTAGTTAGTGTGCTACAGGCTACTACTGATTGTTTCTCGCTCTCTTTTTTGAGAAGAGAGCAAGAACCAGTCAGTAGCAATCCAGCCATTCACGTCACCATATGTGACTGCAGACGTGGCAGTCCAAATCCCCTTTTACTGTTCTATCACACAGATTTAAAAAACGCATAGATGCCTGAGCATCACACTGATGCCTTCTCTCATATCTAGACTGCGTGTAAAGCAGTCTAGAGACTGACAGAAAGCGGTCGTTCGCTAAATTAAATAATAAATTAATTAAACAAAACCCGGACCTCGATGTGCATGTGCAGTTCGAGTTCCGGGACTTTGCGAGTCAGTCGGACTCAACAAACAAAATATTTTACGTTTTTTTTTTTTTTTTTTTTTTTTTCAAATACAAATGTGAATCTTTTTGCTGAGAGGGCCGCAGTCCGGCAGTCCGATGGCACGAGCCACCCCTGGTCCAAACCATTACAACCCCAGACCTACATACAGCAGCTCTATAGATAGAGTAATACACACAGAAGGCAAAAAAAAAAAAACACACATATTGTAATCTCTAATGTTGCACACTTGGAAACTGCAAAGCAGTGATTCCTAAGCAAAACAGTGACTGGAAGTTTAACACTGCAGATCTAAATTCAGTCACAAGAATCCTGCTCCACTCTGAACTCAACAAGCTGTAGTGAATACACTGTGACTTCCTCTAAGTGTGAAAAGTACTCATTTTGAATAGTGTTATTGCAGGGAAAAATCTCCCTTATTAAGCTGCAGCAGCCTTGTAGATAATTATGCTAGGCAAGAAGGTACTGGAGTGATTGTACTAAGCAATAGGATGTTGGAGTTTTGCCCCCACACATAAATGATGAATCTGAAATCCACGCTTACTGTGTTGCTTTAATTTACCTACCATTCACAGTAATGACATAGAATTACCTTACTTTTACCTGCAAATTCCAGTGCTGCCAGAATGATGGCTTGCTATTTTTTTTTTTACCAATACATAAATGAAAGTGATCATTTAAGAAATATCAATCAGCTTTAACTTGATTTTATGTTTTGCAGTTCATGTCCTCAAAAGTCTGAAGACTCTTGGAAGATTATTTTAGGTTACTTTGTTCTAGCAAGTTTTTCAGACATTTATATACTAAAGAAGGATGACTAACAAAGTATAACAAGGCACATCTGATACTTGGCTGCTTATGCAGCCACATTTATTATTCTTAACATTTTCTGTTTGTTTTATATAAAACTGTACTTTTCAGACTTCATAACATCCTGTACAAAGTCCTTATCTCTGTCATGATGATCTAATTTTTGAGAGAACAGTTCTGAAAAACTTGGCAAATGTTTTCTGAATGGCTTTAATTTCCTCCATCTCTTATTATTTCTCAAGATAAATGTTTTCTTCTGGAACTTACTGTGACTATATTATTTTACTACAATCCATCAGCTGCTTTCTAAAGCACCTTTCAAAGGGGAGATGGAACTACATGCTGCCTGTTAATTTCTGATAACAAAATGGGTACTTACACATTATCGCAACCAGATTCAAAGCAGGAGAAGCAGACGAAATATGCTGCCCAAGTTACTTGGGAAGTGTTTGTCACTGAAGTGTGTTTCATTACACTGAGTTTTACTGGGAAATATTTAGGGAGTTATAACTTTATGCTGTCCAACTGACAAATGAGACAGCAGCACACAAGCACTTTCCCCACAACACTAAACTTCATGCTGTGCGACTGGCAAAGGAGACAGCAGCACAAAATCACTTTCCTCACTAAAAGTTAACATCTTCAGTTTCTAAAATGTCCAGCTTCAGTCAGCTGCAAGAGCTTAACAACTCAGATCAGAATAATTTGTACAAGTAAAACTCACATGGGCAACACAACTGTTGCTGAATACATAGGCTACAAGACAACATGGATATGGAAGAAAAACGGGCCTTACAAATTAGCGCAAAATCTTTCTAACCAAGAAAGGTTGACAACTGTCATTTTTCTGAGTTATACGTTTATGCTGTCGAACTTAAAATCGAGAGAGCAGCACACAAGCATTTTCCCCACAAAAGTTAACATCTTTGCTAGCTTACATGTCCAGCTTAAGTTGATTTCAGGAGATCTGAATAATCTGGACAAATACAAGCCATGCCAGTGGCCCAATTGCTGCAGAATGCATAGACTTCAAGGGAACATCCATATGAAAGAAATAAATAAATAAAATAAAACATATTAATGCATAGTCTTTCAACCCAAGAACAGATTGCTTTATAAATAAATGAACCAAAGATCCATAACATGACGAATGCTGACAGCTTTAGAATCTGGTTGCAATAATACGTAAGTGCCACGAAATGTTACAGATCATACTTAAGGAGCACCTCATTTCCATTTCATCCCATCCAGCATACTAATTACTTTATGTCTGTCACATGCATTGTAGCATTCTTCCACTGTTTTTGACTCTGATATTTCTTCAAAATGGTTATTCCAAAAGTCCATCATACCACGCTTTGCATGACAAAATATTTCTTCATATTCATTTCAGTTTTCCACCTTGTCTCTTTAAGTTGGGGCTTTTATTGCATATTTGAAACCTGATAATATGAGTCCCAAACTTTGCAGTGATGTTTGTCACCCGTATAAAAGAAAAAAAAAAAAAAACTTCTTTTAATGTGTAACACCAAGTTTCACACTTCACTGTTGCATGTGTAGAACTGCAGTTCTTTTTCAGAGATTCAAAACTCATACTGCTGTCTCAAACATGAGAGAGGGCATTTTCAAACTGTTTCCTGTAATATTTGCACATTTCTTTTGAAGCAATGCATCCAGCTGGATTCTGTAGCAGCACCTGTACTGATTATATCTTTCTGCCATATGCCCTTCTACCCCTTTTCCTCATGACTAAACCCATGGGTCAGGCAGCCCTCTTTTATAAGGTTTCTGTTAAAGACCAGACACCATTTGTGTTGCTAATCTGATAGGGCAGCTATTCCCAACCTCGGGTACGTGCTTGATCTGTTAGGGGTACGTGAGAAAAAATTAGCAATGGTGGCAAGCTCATTGATATAAAAAAAAAATCCCACCTTAGGCACTTTCACTATTATAGGACTTACTTCCCATGCATGGGAAGTCTGTCCTATAAAAGTATAAATGAGAAAGTGACAACATATTTCTGTTATCTGTAGTCTATCTACTGTTAGATAAGGAAGAAGGTTGTGTGCCTGTGCTGTGGTTCTCTAGTGTGCACGGGAGCTGTGGGTCACGAAAACAGCAAAGGAAAGGTAAGAACAACACCTTAGCGCCTTTGCTTCTAGCTTTCCGCTTGGAGTACTGTGTTTAATTTATGTTTGACAAGCAGAGTGGTTTTTGAACGGTAGTCTGTTTTTTTTTTTTTTTTTTTTTTTTTAATTTCGTAGCTTAGAAGGGACAAATTCATAGGCATCGGAACCACAGGGTGAGGGAGTGAATGCACATGCATCAAATTTAAACAGAAAACTGGCACCCGATCACATCACTGCTGCCTGTCAAACACCCACAGGTAAGCTGGTGCTTTGTTTTACATTTAAGCAGGCTGGTGCTCCGCTTTACATTTAAGCGGGCTGGTACTCCATTTTACATTTAAACAGGCTGGTGCTCCATTTTACATTTAAGCAGGCTGGTGCTCCGTTTTACATTTAAGCTGGCTGGTGCTCCGTTTTACATTTAAGCGGGCTGGTGCTCTGTTTTACATTTTGTTTTACATTTAAGCGGGCTGGTGCTCTGTTTTACATTTAAGTGTGCTGGTGCTCCATTTTACATTTAAGCAAGCTGGTGCTCCGTTTTACATTTAAGCTGGCTGGTGCTCCGTTTTACATTTAAGCGGGCTGGTGCTCCATTTTACATATAAGCGGGCTGGTGCTCTGTTTGACATTTAAGTGGGTTGGTGCTCCGTTTTACATTTAAGCGGGCTGGTGCTCCATTTTACATTTAAGCAGGCTGGTGCTCTGCTTTACATTTAAGTGGCCTGGTACTCCACTTTACATTTAAGTGGGCTGGTGCTCTGTTTTACATTTAAGCGGGCTGGTGCTCTGTTTTACATTTAAGCAGGCTGGTGCTCTGTTTTACATTTAAGCGGGCTGGTGCTCTACTTTACATTTAAGCAGGGTGGTGTTCCATTTTACATTTAAGCGGGCTGGTGCTCTGCTTTACATTTAAGTGGCCTGGTACTCCACTTTACATTTAAGTGGGCTGGTGCTCTGTTTTACATTTAAGCGGGCTGGTGCTCTGTTTTACATTTAAGCAGGCTGGTGCTCTGTTTTACATTTAAGCGGGCTGGTGCTCTGCTTTACATTTAAGTGGGCTGGTGCTCTGTTTTACATTTGAGCTGCAGTACTACTATATGTAGATATATAATATAGATGCAAACTGCATGAAGTCTGCATGTCTTCCCTGTGTTTACATGGAGTTTTGTAGATGCTTCTGTGTCCCCTCCCATCAATCACAAAGGTGCACTGCATTTGGTTTGGTGATCCTACTAATTATCATAGGACTGCTTGCCATTTGTGAATGAGTGTATATGCATGTGGAGATATTTGTGTTTCTATGTCCATTTGTCTGAATTTGTGCCTGTGGGTGTGCATGTGCATTTGTGTGTAAGTGTGCATCCTGAGATGGTTTGGTAACTGATTTGGGATACGTTTCTCTGTTTTCAAACACTGACTCCTGAGACATGCTGTGACTTCCCTTGACCATAAGCAGGTAATCTGAGACTGAATGAATGTGTAGATTCTAGAATGTCTAGCTAGGCACCCTCTATATAACATCAAACTTTGTCTTTGTTAGCTTCTTTTTCCATATAAGAAGAAAGTGTTTTGCAATAGATATCAGTAATTGCCATATCTTGTGAGGCTGTCAGCGAGGACCTGAAAGATTAGCATTCTGAAAGGGACTGGTCTTGTAATACAGATATTTGCCAAGTCAAAATTGAATTAAGGAAGTATGTGACTTGTTTACCAACTTGCTACAGCTACACTGACTACTATATTATTATGGCCTTTTAAATATAGTGACCTGCTTTAGAAAGCTCAGTAATCTTCTTATGGCTGATCTACTGAATAACCAGGCTTCATTTAATGTTTTTTCTTTTAATTTTTCTCTGATCCCATATACAGCCATGCTTTTCATGCATATATTATTTTCTGTCTAGAGAAGTCTCCAGTTTCAGTGTCAGAATATGTGTGCTTGTATTATGTATGTATGTATGAACGCCTTGAAAACTGCTAACCTGACTTGTCAGTAAAGCTACTATGCATGGCCCTAAAAATGTGTTTGAAAATAGCCCAGAGGAAAGTGTGAAAGGCTCAAAATCATGGGCAAATTTTAAGCTTTGCTCTTGTTACCAAAGCAATGGATGAAGGTAGAACAGTTCACACCACATTACCTTGACCTGACCAAGCCTTGTGACACAAGCCCCTACTCAGGTGTAGTACAAAAATGAATAATGTAGGAGCAAACACTTGTATCACTAGCTGGATTGCCAACTTACTCACAGGATGCAGGAGATCAAAACACGGGGAGAGACCAGTCACCAATGGAGTCCCCCAGGGTTTGGTGCTGAGAATTTTTCTGTTTGGCATACACATCTCAAAAGTAAAAGGAAATACCAAAGGGCTTTGGCCGGCTAAGTTTGAGATGATTGCAAGCTAGGAGCAGTTATTGAATCCCCAAATGACTTAACCATCGTGCAGGAAGGTTTGTCTCAAATAATAACTGATGTCAAAATCATGACAATGCCCTCTGACAACTGACCCAACTGCTTGGCATTTGGGAACTTGTGTGTACAGTGACATAACTTTTGACCAACATGTGCCCAGAGTCATAAGAAGGTCTTTCTGTATATTGCACAGCTTATAAACAAATTGATTGTGACTAGATCTAGAAATGCTGTTGTCCCCCTTTGCAAAGCTCTCATTAGGTCAATCATTTTGTATAATGCCCAATTTGGCATGTATCTGTCCAGCCCATGCAACAATTGGAATACCTTCAGAGATACCTTACTAAAAAGATACAAGACCTAAAAACAATAGGTCTTGCATCACTGCCTCAAATATTTATTACTATATACCCAGTATCTACAGAGTGCTTAGAGGTGATGTGTCTGGTATACAAGGCACCCTCCGACCTAATACATATACAACTACTGAACATCAGCAAGTCATGTGGGAGGAAACTGGAGTACCTAGGATAAACTCCCATGAACACAGGGAGAACATGCAGACTCTTCAGAGAAGGCAACCCAGATGAGAATCAAATCAGAGAACCTCTTGCTGTGAGGCGATAAATGCTGTCTACTGTGCCACTGTGCCACCCCAAAAATGAAAAATTGTGACAGTCTGAAATAAAAAAAATGTCAAAGTTCATGATTTCTCTGATTGCTGCAGCCCAAACATAAATGCTCAAAATCAGCTTATATATCCTGATAGAATGTCAAGATCTGTTTGCTTACTCTGGTCCTTTGTCTTTTGGCTTTTGTTACTCCCTCATCTCTTTTTATATCTACAGCCTTAAAACTTTTTATAAGTACAATAGCCCATTTAAATGTGAGCTTCCTAGTTGAAGTTGTTAGTAAGCCATTATTATGTGTTCCACATTATGAGGTCTGCTGTTCCTCATTTTGGAGATGGAAAGTTGAGAGCTGTGCCTGTAAAAAGTAAGAACTTAGCAGAAACACTGGTAGTAGTACTTGAAGATTATGCGAGTGATGTTGTGGCACAGGAAACTAACTCTTGCTGATACATGTTTGCAGACAAAGTGAATTAACTTCTTGGAAGGCAACTAGTTTATAACGTGTATGAACCAGGATGTGGTTAGTATTTATTGTGAGCCAGTTCTTTTGTTTTTTTTTTGTGATAGCAGGTGCAAAAAAGCATATGACCTAATAATTTGTTGGGAATTACCCTTTAATTTCTGTTTGATGTGTGGCCTTTCCCTTGCAAGTGATAAGAGGGCTAAGGAAGATTTGATAGGTGCTAAGTAATCCTCTTTAGCTAGCCTTGGTTTTATTATTATTGTAGATCTGTTGGATTCTGTTTTGCACTTGGTGTGTGGAGATCAATTGGTCCTTTCCAGACTTGATTTGTAGTTCTTGTTGAGATGCACTTGATGCTTAGGTTAGAAATTAAATAGAGATATATGTCAACAATTACATTATTTTAATTACTTTTTTGGCAAGGGGCATATTTAATGTATTTTTTAATGATAGTGGAATGTTGTTTGACTTTTGGGTGAACATGCACTCTGAAATATAAAGTTGTTTGTTAGCAGCAGTGTCTAAGATTGTCATATTGACTGATTTGAAAACTGCCCAAAGTTAATCTTAATCTGCCACTGGCCGGATGTATTTTCTTTGAATGTGGGTTTCAATGCTGATTCAGTGAATGTAAGTTTCAAAGGCAGAGAAGTTTTAAAGCGGTCTGTTTTCATTGCGAGACTGTATTGCTTTGTTTAGCTGAGCAAATCAGTGTTTGTGCTATAACATTTGAAATAAAAGTTTTGAAGTAAATCCAAATATCTGTAATCATTGAGAAGAAAAAAGTTTGCACACCAACAATTTTGAACAGTGTTTGTGGCAAATGGGGAGAAGTGGGGAAACAGCTAAGTAATATGAGACTGGAATGGCTGTGTGTGTGTGTGTGTGTGTGTGTGTGTGTGTGTGTGTGTGTGTGTGGGGGGGGGGGGTAAATTTACATGCATTTGCTTTCATGAAGTAATTCAGTAATTGTCTTATTACTAGATATTTTGATGGAGAAGTGGCTGAAACCTGGCACAACAAAAGAGCTGAAGTATGACATGAGAAGCGATCAGAGTACTTCTCAAGACATGTCCAACATTTTGGTGCAAAACACTAACCAGGCACAGTCCTTAGTTTCTCAAAGAGGGAAAAACGAGAAAGTACAGCGATGAATACATGAAATATGGATTTTCGTATGTGGGAAATGAAGACTGTCCTAAACCCCAACGCATGGTGTGTGGGGAAGTGCTGTCAAATGGTAGCATGAAACCTTCCCTACTTTTACGACATTTAGAAACGAAACATGCTAACTATAAAAACAAGGAATATCGTTTTTTCAAATGGTTAGCGGAAAATAACAAAAGATCGAATTTGACATCATACATCCTGTAAGGTAACAAAGATTACGAAAACGCAGTTGAATCTAGTTACCATATTAGTTACCGTATCGCAAAATGTGGTAAAAGTCATACCATTGCTGAGAATCTAATATCTCCCTGTATAACAGATGCCGTTTGATGTATGCTTGGAGAAGAACATGTGTGGAAAATGACCACCATCCCTCTTTCGAACAATACAATATCTTGAAGAATTGAAGATATGTCTGATGATGTTGAGATGACAGTAATAGGTAGAACTAAAAGCAGTAAAATTTTCGCTATTCAAGTTGATGAAAGCACAGATGTTGCAGATTGTGCTATTTTGCTTGTTATTGCAAGGTATTTGAAAGATAATGAAGTTGAAGAAAACCTTTTGCTTTGTCATCCTCTGTTGCAATGCACAAGGGGTGAGGATATATTTAATGTTATTCATTATTTCAAAGAAAAGGAGATTAATTGGTCTAATTGTTGTGGATTATGTAACGATGGTGCCAAGTCTATGTCAGGGATTTACTCTGGTCTTTGTGGTCTTGTCATGAAGGCAGCTCCCAATATAAGTTGGCACCACTGTTGCATCCACAGACAAAGTTTAGCATCATTCCCTGATGAATTAAAACTTGTTTTGGATGAAGCTGTGAAAGTGATGAATTTTATAAAGTCAAAGTCCACAAACTCAAGAATTTTCAAAGCTCTGTGTGAAGAGATGATGAGTCCTCATTCTACTCTGCTCCTTCATACAAAAGTAAGGCGGCTTTCTAGTGGTAAAGTACTTACCCGGCTGTTTGAACTTAGACATGAAGTCCAGGTGTTTTTGAAGACCATCCTTTCTTCCTTGCTTCCAAGTTACATGACTGCAATTTGCTTCAGGCATTTGCATATTTATCAGATATTTTCCAGAATATAAACAAATTAAATTTGACACTTCAGAATAGCTGAATAACGATCTTCAATGTCTCAGACAAAATTGAATCTATGATTAAAAAAATAGATTTTTGGAGGTCATGTCTTGAAAATGGCCAACCTGAGGTATTTCTAACTCTGCATAATTTCTTATCTGAAACCAAGCTTAATCTAGCTTGGAAAATATGGAAGAAAATAAATAAACACTTGAATGGGCTAAAATCGGACTTCCGGAAGTACTTGCCCAAACCTGAAGAAGAAATCTATTGGATTTTAAATACTTTTGAAGAACAATATGTCCAGGCAGCTAAATTATCAGTCAAGGAGAAAGAGAAGCTGATTGAACTTTCAACTGATAGTACTTTAATAGCCTAATTCAAAGGACACTTTTTTATTAACTTCTGGGAAAACAGCAGAGAATACGAGCAGCTTTCTGACAAGGCCCTTTTGGGTTTTTTTTGCCATTTACAAGTACTGAACTGGCAGAGAGCTTTCTCTTCTTATGTCTATTAAAAACAAATATCGTAATAAGCTGAATGCAGTTCCAGATTTACGATTGCACCTTTCATCAGTTGAACCCAATTTCAAAAAACTATATGCCTCGAAACAAGCACAAGGCTCGCACTAAATATGTGCAAGATAAAGTTGTTTAATTGTTTATTTAGTTTGAAATGTTTATTAAGTTTGAAATGTTTAATTGTATGATAACTTTATAACTTATTTATATGCATCTCTGAGTTTTGGAGGTTATACTTATATATATATATATATATATGCACTGTTTGTTTACTTTATTATTAAAGACTGCTTTTTATAATAAAATTTTATTCGTTACAACACATACATTGGACATAAAAGCAACTATTACAAATGCCAACAATATGAGAGGGTACAATTTCAGGGAAATGGACTGCCAGTCAAAAAAGGTTGGGAACCACTGTGATAGGGGATGTTACCTGCTGGTTTGTTTTCAGTGATGCCTCTGCATGCCTTCTTTGCTGAGCTGTCATACTGCTTACATTCTTTTATATCATCTGATATGAATACACACGTCTCCTACTTTGATTGTTGCTACTGACTCACTTCCAGGTATACACTCATGTGACAGTAACTTGCTTCACAGATGCTGTGATCTGCATTTTTTGCATTGAAATTATTCCACCATGTTTTATAGTATATTTGTATATTTTGTACCATTCATCCAATTCTGTCAAATCCCAGGAATATTATCTGAACATGTTATTTGTTTGATTAGAACTACTAATTATTTGAAGGGAATCCCAGTGAGTTTTTTTTTTTTTTTTTTTTTACTCTTGAGCACCTGACCAACCCAGTGCCTCTTCAAACTGTGTTTAGCTGACTCGTTTATCCCTCCCCCTGAAAGACAGATATTGGGTCAGCAGAGGGCTGCTTACCAACTCCCACCCCCTTCTATAAGATAAAGCTTTCACTGAATGCTTATAGCATGAAATAAATGGGAATAAAATAAAACATCTTTTGAAAATTTCTTTCTGTGGAGTATTTTATCTCCTTCATTTTCTTTTGTTATAAGATCTATATCTAAAAAAGGCAATTTGATTTACATCTGTCAATACAGTGCATTTTAAACCTATAATTTTTATATTTTTACAAATTCCTTCAGCAGGTCATCTTGGTAATCAGCATATTCAACAATTAAAAATAAAGCAACAGTAAAATGCCCAAATAATTTTACATACCAGGCAAATGTGCATAAAAACACTCTCTAATTATACCATTACTGAATTTACATAGCTAGGAGAAAATATTAAACAAGTTTCATCTGTTAAAATTTCTCATTAAATTCAAATGAATTTTTAGTTAACAGAACTCCAGGAATTGCATTTGTCAGACCTGCTTCTCCCTTTCAAGGCACATAATACTGCTTTTAAACATAGTGGTATAAATGCTATCACATTTGTCCTAGCAAATGTATAAAAAGCTTTCCATTGAAAATCCTTGAGCTTAATTAGTAAACAACCCGAGTTCTTTAACTAGGGAAAGAAGATTTTTGTTCACACAAGGTTACAAAGTTATGATCTGTCAACAAAACAATACTTCCACACAAGTTAATTTTTGAATCTATGCAAATTATACAGGCTTATAATATAGCTATATGTATGCTCTTGGGGCCTCTACTTCAATTCTGAAACTCAAGGGAATGACACAACCTATTTACTGAAATTGCTTGCGAAAATTAGTAGCACAGAAACATAAGAAATGCTGAAGGACAGTACTGCACACAACTTGAACTCCTATCCTCAGGAGTCTTCTTCATACTGCTCTATGAGCACTTACCTAGTTGCCTGTTCTTCGTATCTCAAAGCTATATTTGTATGGCCTTGTCTGTAATTATTAGAAAATGTTAATACTCAATTATTTGTACTGATGGAACTTGTTTCCCCTAGGCCACTGCTGAAAAGGGTTATTTTGTTATATACCAAACCAGAATTTCCAGTTAACAAATGCTAATAAATAAATAAATAAATAAATAAATAAATAAATAAATACACAGCTTCAAGAGAAAAAGCATGGAAATTTCATTAACCACAGATGCAACAAAATTTCCACCAGCCTCCTGATGGTGTGCTACATTGATTGAAACTGTGATCTTTACAGGCTTATGTCATGTGCCTGAATTCTGAAAATATACAGCACAAGAAAGGACATTTTTGTCCTGCTTTACACAGCACAGTAATTAAGCTGTTGGGCTATGATAATGAGAGTCCTGTTAATGATTCTCATTAAATGCTATGTCTTCACCTGTTGTACACAACTGACAACTCCAGACTCACACTCTTCATAACAGTACTCCCCACTAAATGGCATTAATGCCAAGCAATATACACTAATGATAAAGAAGGAAAATGGAGAGAGAGTGTTTAGGATGAAAAAGATTGTGACAGACTTTTTGTGGGATTCATTTAGAAACTGTACTTAAGAGTGTGAAAGATAAAAACAATGTTTAGGAAATGGAAAAAGGATTCTCTAGCCAAGTCAGAGGGACACATTAAATGAAAATATCGGGATGGAAGAGGTGGCAGGGACAAACAGATAAATAAACAGTTGTTAATCTAGTGACTTGATATATTCCTCACTGAATTTATAGGAAGGAGGAATTGCAAGGAAAAGAGCAGCTGATAGGAATACTTAATAAGATTTCCTTCAAAGAAGAAATCCCAAAGTCTGTGTATGAGGCAACAGTTATGGTTTCGTACAATGTGAAGGGGGAGAAGGAAGATTTTTTAGAATTAAAGACCATTCTTCTGGTGTAATGCTGATGTCAATATATTTGTAAGAGTTTTGGCTAAGAGTTTACAGCAGTTATTGTGGGATATTAGTGGGAAAGAGCAGGTTGTATTTGTAAAGACAAGATCCTCAACAGATCATTGGAGAACTCTGATAAATGTTGTCAAACAGGTAGGACTACAAGGTAATGAGGAGAAGAGATGGTAGATTTAGTCGACATTCAGAGCATTTGGGAGTATAAGTTGGCAAGAGCTATTTCTGCTATTGAGACAAATTCTGGGAGCTGGAAAAAGGATGAAAGGACTACAGGCCTTGTATAAGAATCTACGGGTCAAAATGCTGGTAAGTGAGGAAAGAACAGAGAACGTGACCTTATAGAGAAGGGCAAAGTAAGGTTGTCTGCACTCTCTCTCTGAGTTTGTTTTTGAAAGACAGAAATTCTTATACAAAGCGTGTGCTTCAGAACAAGTGAAGAGAATGACTTTCATAACAAGGGGGTATGCACTGTTTTACAAACAACTGCATGACTTTATTAGAGAAGCTAGATAATGAATTATAAAAATGTTTTGTATATTTTCAGTATATTTAAAGATGAACCAGAATTGAAATATCATCCAGGGAAATCAGTGGTATTTAAAGTGGGTAAGTTAGAGGAAATGTATGGTTGCTTTGGTAAAAGAGAAGTTTAGATATTTGGGAGTAAAGGTATACAATACAAAATTTGCTATAAAAACTAGGAGGTCAAAAAGACAATAGGCAAGTTAACAGATAAAAACACCAACCACAAATGAAATAAAAAAGCTAAAATCAAAAGCAACGGCCAGCAACCAACCAAGAGTTTAATAAATCTCCAGCGCTTCAGCAAAGCCTTCAAGGAATACTTAAAACCATCAGTTAACCCCCATTAAATACAACATTTTAACCCAATTATTCAATTAAAATTCAAACAAGCAGCCTCCAATTACATTTCAAATTGAGTCCTAAAGGGGACAGAGTATTAAACTTTAAAATGTATACACTTTCTTTATGCATTAGTTTCTTTTTATACGTATATATATATGAGTAGCCCTTAAATCACATGGACTAGAATTATGACACTCTGAAAATTTAACCACCGGACTATCAACTTTTTTATTCTTAATATTCCTGACATGCTCCTGCAGTCTGCATTTAAATTTCCTTTTTGTTTCCCCAATATATATCAA
Source organism: Protopterus annectens (assembly GCF_019279795.1). NCBI lineage: Eukaryota > Metazoa > Chordata > Ceratodontiformes > Protopteridae > Protopterus > Protopterus annectens. The sequence goes on from NC_056745.1 coordinate 1,399,013,224, forward strand.
ATTACATGAACACTGCAGAGCATAAATTACACCCTCTGTTTCACAATTAAACACTTCTGATGGAAAAAAATGCATGTCCATTCATATAAAATTAAATGATCTAACAATATAAGTACATACATTGCAATGACCACAAGGGTAAGTCCCTATAGATACCTTCATATTTACAATAGGATTTAATGCAGGCAATACAAAATAATTATGTACCAAGATATCTCTAAAGTGTCTTTCTCTCTTATACGATATATCTAATGATTGGACATAAAATGTTACCTATGTCATTAAATTTAAACAGATATTGCCAATAATACTTGACCAAATTTACAAATATGGAACTAAATGTTCCATATGTAGAGACAAAATATATTTTGCGTTTATTACTCATTTTCCTCTCTCCATTAAGCATTGAATGATTATAACACATCTCTTGTCTCATACCAATTTCATCCATACCTTCAATAATTTTCTTAACAGCAGTTTGTACAACTTCTTTATCATAGCCCCTTGATACAAACATTGGCTACATCCTGTTAACTTCCTTAGAAAAATCAACTTGATTATTACATAACCTTTTTAATCTAAGGCACTCACTGTAAGGTAATGACGTGAGTATGAGTTGGATGGAAACTAGTGCCATACAGAATTCTTCCTCCATCCTCAAACGTTCTATGTACCAATGTAATTTATTATCATTAATACTCAATGCAATATCCAAAAATGTAACTGTTTTCCCCATTTGCAGACCACTAAAGCAAAAACCAAATCTACTTTTCTGTAACTATTCCACAAACATATTAACATCTGTAGAACCCCTTCCCCTTGCACGCAAAAATAAGCTCATCAATAAATCTGCAATATTTAACCACAGATTCATTGAAAAATTCACCATGGTATAAATATTCCATTTCATATAATCCTATTACTAGGTTGGCATACATGGGGGCTAAGAAAGCCCCCATTGGCTGTACCCTGGAGCTGGTGAAATATCTTGTTGTTAAATGTAAAGTAATTATTCTTTAAACAAAAGTTCAATAATTCCAATATATAATTACTTCTTGGGTTATCATCTATAAAGTACTTAACTGCTTCAAGTCCAAATTCATGCTTAATATATGTATACAAACTACATACGTCTACTGTTATAAAATATATGTCATCAGACCATTCAGATTTGGACAATTTATCTAAAAAGTCCATGCAGTACTGCGGTGGTGGTGCTGCGGTAGTGTTGTCGCCTCACAGTTAGACGTTGCCCGTTCAATTCTCAGTTAGAGCGTCTTCTGTGTGGCAACATGCGTAAATGTCGTAAATTGCTGAATAAACTAGTAAGCTGAAAGGAACAGCAACCTTGAGTCCCGGTCTTTGTAAAATACTTTAATTGAAAACACAAAATGTAAAACCAACAAGAAACGTAAAATCCACAGTCTATGAACCAAACGATACTAAGCGCTTTCACCCATCAACTGGGGCATCATCAGAGTACAATTAACAAGTTGCTAGTCATCCCTTAAATACTGTTAAAATACCATTAATCTAATAATTAATCAATTAGTTAAAAAAACAGAACGTGTATATCTTAAAGGTACTCAACCCACTTAAAAATTTCTTACAATTTAGATGTTTGTGAATGTTTGTGTTTATCAGGTACACCGTGGACATAATTTATTCTCTATTGTTGTACTTTTTTTATGCTACGTTTAGTGGTTCACTATGCAGCGCTTACTAGAAGAACATTTAGAGATAACCAATAAACTCATACAAGCGCTTCATGACCAGCGTAATAATGTAGGAACAGAAGAAGAAATCATTATTACTGACACGCAAGAACAGTTACTGACTCTACATTCCACGCCTAATACAAGTATGCATGGGCAGAGGCCCATTGCTAGGCAACGATCAACAACTCCTATGAGGAACGTTATTACGTCAGGGAACAGTGGTGCCGCACCACCTCCTTTGAATTGTTTAACCAACAACAGAGATGATCGGAACGTAGTTGGACAATTTGGGCACTCCAAGTCTTACAATGTGGACTTAAAGCAGTTTTTGTTGCCTCCTTCTCTTACCAAAAACACTTTTATGTCTAGAGATATGGGGACTCTTAATTCGCAGTTAGCCGAATTTGAAAAGACATTAAAGACTTTCAAGTCCATTCAAATGGACAATGCGTTCTTAGAACGCTCATTAGAACTGAAGCAAGTCCCTAAGGGACTACGGATTTTTAAACTGCCCCATGGCTTTGAAGAAGGAACTGCTTTATTTTCAGAGCTTAATTATTAGATTAATGGTATTTTAACAGTATTTAAGGGATGACTAGCAACTTGTTAATTGTACTCTGATGATGCCCCAGTTGATGGGTGAAAGCGCTTAGTATCGTTTGGTTCATAGACTGTGGATTTTACGTTTCTTGTTGGTTTTACATTTTGTGTTTTCAATTAAAGTATTTTACAAAGACCGGGACTCAAGGTTGCTGTTCCTTTCAACATGCGTAAATGGGCATTCCTTCATTGAAGGTTGTGCTTTAGGCCCGGCAAGCCAGCACGTAAAACTCTACTGCCAATCATTAGCGGACCGGAGTTCCGCTGTGGTGACCCCTAACCGGGAAAAGCAGAAAGACACAAACAATCTAAAAAGTCCATGCTATCACTAATATACGAATGCAGTTTTTCTATATAAGGTAATAACACTTTATGTAATAGCAAACCAATATTTTTTGCAAACTATTTTTGTGCAGAAACAATCGGTCTGCCTGGAGGGTTTACAATATCTTTGTGAACCTTTGGAAGGCAGTAAAATACTGCCAATTCACTATCATCACACCTAAACTTCTTTACAGACAGAAATTCTTATACAAAGCGTGTGCTTCAGAACAAGTGAAGAGAATGGCTTTCATAACAAGGGGGTATGCACTGTTTTACAAACAACTGCATGACTTTATTAGAGAAGATAGATAATGAATTATAAAATGTTTTGTATATTTTTGGTATATTTAGAGATGAACCAGAATTGAAATATCATCCAGGGACATCAGTGGTATTTAAAGTGGATGAGTTAGAGGAAATGTATGGTTGCCTTGGTAAAAGAGAAGTTTAAATATATGGGAGTTGTTGTTGTTGTTGTCTTTCAGCTTTTCCCGGTTAGTGGTTGCCACAGCGGAACTCTGGTCTGCTAATGATTGGCAGTTGATTTTCACAAACGCCAACGTGCCAGCTCGACGTTCAACCTTCAATGAAGGCACACCCATTTACGCATGTCTTTCAAACACCCACCCAACCATGGGGAGGACATGCAGTCTCCACATAGAAGGCACTCCCCGCACTCCAGCCGGGAATCGAACATGAGAACCTCTTGCTGTGAGGCAACAATACTAGTGCTGCACTACAGTAAAGGTATAAAATATAACATTTGCTATAAAAACTAGGAGGTGAAAAAGAAAATAAGCAAGTTAATAGATAGGTGGCCGGGTAAATTTAGTTAATTAAAAGGAAAGGTTGAAGTGATTCAGGCTATGATATTGCATCGGCTGATATATTTGAGGAGGCATGCGTATGAGTGTGTGGTGTGGAAGAACTACCCAGGCAAGGCTAGCCACCCATTGGTGTAAATCTTGGCTCTACATGATTGTCTCTGGTGAAGTGACACCCCGACCCCATGTGCAAAAATGGGAAAAAGGGGTTGTGGATGAATGGGATGGCTATAAGAATTAGCCTAAAGGAAAAGGTTGTACAGGATATTTAGAAATCTTGTGATGTCTATATGTAAACTCAATAGGGGTATGAGTTCAGAAAGTAAAACGCAAGTGGCTAGAATGGAGAGAGGTATGGAGTTGCTAGATTTGTCAAGATATATTGCAGCAGTTAAGGTGGTGCAGATGTTAAGGGTTTGTGGAATGGTAATGTTTAGATGGGTCAGGTAGGAAGCAGAAGAGTTGAGTGAGAGGGGTTACAGTGCAATATAAAAGGCCATGCATAACATAATTTAAGTTTTTTTCAGCACATGAACTTTGTCTTCTCCTGTGAGCTATCAATCACAGTAGCAAACAGCTCAAATTTGCTACTTTGACAGATACAAAGGGGAAGTATTTAGGGGGAGAGGAGATGAGTTTAAGGACTACAACTCAGACATAACAAAAAATGAAAATTGGCAACTTTTTTAGAAAGAAAAAGAAGTAACAGGCACTGAGAATACTGTTTTGTGTGATTATCCCTGTTTGTCTTTTAAGTAGTAATTGAAAAGCAAGACATGGTAATTAAACCTGACTGACTAAAAGAAAGCAAGGTATAAGTGAAAACACATGTAAAATCAATGCACTGACAGCAGCTAGGGGCTATGATGTAATATTGTAAAGCCAAACACTGCAATGTGGTATATTTAGAGGTACGCTAAAAAATCAAGATGCTGGACCCCATGTGGGCAGACTCTGGAATTACATTTAAAAATATAAAGAAAAGTATATGGAGTCCAAAAGTGGTGTTAAAATGTAGGAAACATCAAGACATGATGAAATAAACATGTTTTTTCAGTGTCTAGGTGCAATTCTCCTTTAAAGAATGCCTATATAAATACATGAATGTGTACAAGTACTTGACAGATCAGATGACTGCATAGTTTGACTAAAATTAACTTGGAATATACTTCAGTGATTTATATTTGTTTTCCTAAATAGTTTATTTAAATTTAACACTTCTGTCTACAGCACTAGATAGTTCAACATATTTTACTGTATGCTTTCCTACTGCAGCTTCATAGTTCTCTGCCAGAGCACTTTATTTCTTAAATATTCTGCCATTAGATTCATGTCAGAAGAATGAAACAACCATGAAACCAGAAACACTGCAAAATAAGTAAAGAAAGCTACAAAGAATACTGGCAAAAATGTTCTCACATGCCATGAAAGAAAAAACTGGTAAAAAATAAATAAGTTATGCAAACTACAAACACTAGTTAGTTGTAAAGCTTACAGAGATACAGTCATGACTGCAATGCAGTTAGTATCCCAGCCACTGAAGGAGCTCATGGGAGAGGCTTCACAAGAGAAGCTGACACAGGAAGCAGAAAAAAGATGCTGATTATTTGCTACTTTCAATCACTTAGCTGAAACTGGCATTTAAGTACAAATCCATACATTCTACTGCAAACCTTTCTATTGTAACATATGCCTTTTTCATATGATGTTGAAGATTCCAGACATAAAAGTCAGAGTATAGATCTCAACTAGAAATATTATTAGCATTGTTCTGCAACTTGAAAACCCTTTTAAGGATACTTCAGATGTTAACAAGACACCTTACTATCAGAAGGTATGGGCTTTACAATAATCTTTTCTATCAGTGAAAGCTGCATGTCTTAAATCAGCCATCCTTCTCACCATTGCTCATTGCTGAATTTGCTTTATTGATTCAGTGCAGAAAGCTGTAACACTGCTCTTGGTACCGGGCTTCACAATTTAGACAATTCTTGCGCACAATGCTTTTTAAAATGTGTGGTGCTGCATGCGTGCTGCAGACAAATAGCAGTTTCTATTTCCACATGACAAATAAAGTAAACAATAGAAGAAAGCATAGAAATGTTAATGTTTCTTATTCAAATATAAAAATGTGGTAGATTTGGCATGCTGTACTTACATACACACATGCACACACATTCACATGCAAACAAGTAATTAAACTGCAATTGACTTAAATCAAGTAAAGAATATTTCATAAGTTAAAAAAGTATCTGGCAGGAAGAGAATAAAAACAAGTGACATCCAGCTGCCCAGATTAAACAAGCTGGATAAAAGTGTTGTCAAGAAGAATCGGAGAAACATTTCAGTAACTCAGTGACATGCTGTTATGAAGTTCTGGCTCAAGGAAGTGTGCTTCAAGAAGTTCTCTTCTCTCACGGATTTTAATTTTTCAAGAGTAATCAGTAGACATCAGAGACATGAGACAAAAATAGGAAAAACCTTAAACTGGAAACTCTCCAGATTAGACCAAATTTACAACATACAGCAAACACGTAAAACACTGATCCCTCAGGCAATGCAAACAAGCATCTCCTCCTATAACCTGAAGTTAAGAAATAGCATTTACAACAGCCAAACAATTACAATTTCCCTGTTATTTTACATCATGATCATCCTTATAAGTGCAGCATGATACTGGTGATGTTACTCGATGCTTCACCCGTTACCACTCAAAAAAATAAAACATCAATTGAGCAGTACTAATTTTGATTACTTTTCTTCACTCTTACACTAAACTGCACATGATCATAGTCAACCTAATAAATAGTTGGTATGTAGTGTTTCCTGACCTTGGCATGATTACTGCTCTGATAATGCTAGAATATCTCAAAGGCCAGCTCTACAACCAGGAATGTTATGTTCTATGAACTACCTAGAAGAAGTAATTGCCTTGATAAGTTTTCAAGTTCACAATGTTTAAATTAACGATTTAAGTTGGTACAACAGGTACCATCCTCATTTTCCAGGTCAAGCATTGTTTTACTATTAACTTATAATGTGACTGTTTCAAAGTTGTTTCTGGAACTTACATTTTGCTGTTTTTTTTTTTTGTACTCTATAAAAAAGTACAGTACAAGTCTGCAGAAGAGTAAAAATAAAGCATTAAATTACACAGCCATATGCAATGCAAATAACAACTGATATATCAGAAATCACAAAGAAGACACCTTCACCACTGTCATTCTACAAAAAGTTCATAACTATACAATAAAAGGGAAGTGATGTGGCTGAAATGTAATGAACTCTGTTTTAATTAGAAAAACTTCATTTGAAGAGCCTGAAACATTTGCATGGTTTTAAATAATGAGTAGAAAAATCAATGTGTGGCTTCAGTAAGGAAATGCAGCCAGTAATTAATCTATTTGCTACCTCAAGACATACTCATTGGAAAAGTGAAATAAAATAAACACTCACAATAGGGAAGGCAAACGATAATATTGAGTCATTTAGTTTTGTGGGCATAAGTACCCTTTTACTACTAAAGTCGCTATATATTTGCCAAATGTGTGCCAACAATTTGTATTTGTTCTGCATGTTGAACAGGCTTTGCATGAATTTACTCATCTGAAATACTTTCAGATATCAGCCAATTATTTGATTATGAATGGTCTACTTTTACCCAAATTAACAGATGTGTGAGCTGGACTTTAAAGAGACCCAAAAATATTACCTGAATTACTATGCATCCTTAGTCCTACCATCTCTCTGGCAGTCATATTTTGAGATGTCACTGTACTGGTAAATAAAACATTGCATCAAAAAGATATTTAGTGTCTCTTCAAATAAGCAATATAAATACATACATATATATATATATATATATATATATATATATATATATATATATATATATATGAAAAAGGGAAAAAAACATGAACATACAGATTCTGATGCTTGTTTTTCTGGTTGCCTACCCCACCTCCCAACATCCTGTGAGAATGGCCTTATACCTGTCCAAACATTTTTGAATAATTTCAATATTTGTAACTTTACTGCACTGTCAGAAAGTCTTTTCAAGCATCCATCACCCCTTCTATAGAATTATACTTCCTTGTTGTTTTTGTTAGGGGTCGCCACAGCGGAACTCCGGTCCGCTAATGATTGTCAGTAGATTTTCACGAACGCCGAGGTGCCAGCTCGACATTCAACCTTCAACGAAGGGATGCCCATTTATGCATATCTTTTTAACACCCACCCAACCATGGGGAGGACATGCAGACTCCACACAGAAGGCACTGCCCGCTAGAGATCGCGAGACAAACGCCCGCGAGCTACATCGCCGAAACTATAGACAGTACCCACAAGGGTGCAAGACAGAGGTGGTGCAAGAGGTACCTCCCTAAGCAACATCTGCCACTCAAGCAGACACCAAGCCCTAAACCGTGATTGGCTGGCAGCAACACAAAAGGTTAAAGGGCTGGCACACACACACAGAACTGCTCAATCAGGCATCGTGGACTCTAAACAGAGTACAAAAGCATACGGCAACCCCAGGGATGTGTTAACTGCACTGATTGCGCAACCATAGGGAAGAGACAGTCAGACGGTTGGAGTGCACGGCTGTACAGGGCCATTGAGACGACAGAGTTACTACACACACACGGTAAGACAAGGAGGTGTAAACCGAAAGTGGCCTACTGTCTGGCCATCTACAAGTGTATCTGTATGTAGATCTGCTGCAGTATGGCCTGGACAGCACAGTGACATAGCCCAGTGTACAGCCCAAATGGTGAACCCATGCTGGTGTTGATTTGTTTTGAACGTGAGACACCACCACAAACGGTACTGTAGTGGTGGGGACGAAGGGCGGCATGCGAAGGCATGCCATCACTGTTCCCGGCGAAGGCAGGCAGAGGACTTGAGGAACATCGCTGATCACAACGGCCGGCCCAGATGCAACAATGGGCACAAATGCAAGTGGCTACAAAGCAGAACAGGGGGCAGTGGGGAGTAATGGTGCAATACTTGGTAAGCTTTGCAATGCAGAGCCATGCTTACAGTGTGCAAGTGCGTACTGCAGGAGAGATTTTGCTGCCTTATGTCTCCCATCGTAGAAGCAAGTACAGAGGCAGGTAGGCAGGCATGGCAGCAGGCATGGGCATCGCCTCTCCAGCAACCATGCAGTGATACAGATAGTGCCAGTATCCACCATAGTGGTAGTGGTCCGGATATGATGGTAATGGTGGAGTACGTAATACTTACTACAACACAGAACCAACACAGAACCTGACTGACCTGACCAGGTGTTCTTTTCTTTGGTGATGGCACCCTTTCACCTTTCCACGCATCTATAGACGCCAGCTATATACATACATGGCTTTGCATTGCACCCCCACCTCAATGAACTGGTGTGCACTCTGGTGTACTGTGACATGACAGTAGTCTGCATACACCACTTTGGGTGGGAGGTGAGGAATGGCAAGCATCTGACCATGGATGCACTTTGTCACCACAGTCATGACTGACTTTGAGAAGGCAGCCAGCAATTACCAGCCGGAAGGCATTCCTAGGAGTATTCTGCACTCCAGCCGAGAATCGAACGGGAGAACCTCTTGCTGTGAGGCAACAACAGAAAAATTATACTTCCTCGTACGGCCCCTGAATTGTCCACCTTGTATCTTCAGACTTATTCCTGGGAGCCCTACTGTGTGTCGCAAGATAGCAAACTGCTGTTCAGAACATTAAACCCAAAAGAGTGTCACCAAGTGAGAAGGTGAGTTCAGCATTTTCATCACTTTCTCTCTCTTCTCCAATCCTGTGCCATCTTGGAGCTTGTGTATATATATATATATATATATATATATATATATATATATATATATATATATTGTTTAAGGGTGTGGGGTCTTGTAATCATGTCAAGGCTGCAGTATGTGGCTTCTCCCTCTGAAAAAAAATGTTTTTAATGTGTTTTGCAATCTTGCAGTGATGGGAATGAGTACTATCTATATGAAACATCTTAGTAATAATCTGAAAATAGCAACTTAAATGTTAATATATAATTTAAAATAACATAACATAAAAATGGGAGCAGAAGACTAAGAATGAATATATTCTTCCTGAGTACCACAGCTATCTCATAGCAGCTGCCTCACGCCATTCCTTTCTCCTGTTTCAGATAGCCCAAGCTTTGTACATTACCAAGCTTTCTTAGTCTCTTTTCCTCAACCTAACAACTCACAGCTCCTGTCTAATATTATCTCCAAGAAGTACAGTGATTAAAGTGACCTATAATCCCTTAATCTGGTAGTCGTATCCCTTCATATCCTCACGTCCATCTAGACTAGTTAATCACATCACACATACCATTTAATGCCTTGTATACATTTACCTTGTTTTTCCATGTCTTTCCTCTTTTCTAGCAAAATAGATCAGGTTCCCTAGGTATCTGCTCATATACCATTCTCTCCACCCCTTAAAATCCTTGTTTCCTTTCTATGGGCTCCCAACAGCACTAGACATCCTTATCCCTATAATTTATTTATTTATTTTCACTTTATTGAATAGGTTAGCCCAATTAGTTTTCCCTATTCTTTGAAGGAGAGGAAGTGAAGCAGTACCTGAAACTTGTGAAGTGTACAATCACAGTTACACAAGTGGTTGTAAAGAACAGTTTTGTAAAATCTTACCATAGCCATAGAGCTCCTTCTCTTCTATGTTACAGTAGTCTTAACATGATGGAGTCACTGCCAAAGGTGGTCCCAATGTTCGGCCAATATATAAAAGACTTTAACCACTGCAAGGTACGTGGGATGTCGCACATAGGCCAGCAGCCGGCATAGGCCATAAAAGTGATGTCTGTACATATCATCCTCAGAACTGAATGCCCCAGTAAGAACACCAGCCTAAGGAACAAAGGAGGTAAACATACATCCACGGAAAAAGACAAAAAGCAGGGGGAAGGTGCAACACAGAAGAAAAGGACATCTATTGTTATGTGATGATTTTACACAGCTATTCTATGTCCTTCTATTCTTATGCTACAGTATTCTTAACATGAGGTAGAGTACCAAGGCTCATGAAGAAGAAAGGGAGCGGGAAGGAGCTAAGGCACTTTCTAAAAAAAAAACATGGAGAATGGCTCTAACAAAGCCAGCTCTAGATTTGGAGATGCCATCCAGTTTATAATGTTTTGTGAAGGTATGAACAGAAGACTAGTTAGCTACTTCCAAGTTACTGTTGGTATCCAATCCTTTGAAAAAAGTTTCTAAAGAAGCCACAGCTCTCATAGAATGAGCCTTAACAGGAGTAGAAAGGCTCTAACCATAAAAAACATAACAAAAGGAAATAACCTTAGAAATCCAAGTAGAAATAGTCTGCTTGAAAACAAGCATTTCCAGAGCCCTGGGATGAAAAGAAACAAAAAGCTGATCAGATTTCCTGATATCCTTAGTTTTATCCAAGTACAATTTGAGTTGTCTATGTCCATCCATGGTGTGTAGAATGCTCTCATTAGATGACTGTTGAGGGGGAAAAAATGGGCAAATGAATACATTGGTTAAGTGACAACTCATTCACAACCATTGGCATAAAAGAAGGGTTAGTATGCAAGGAAACCCTATCCTTATGGAAAACCAGGAAGGGGCAGAAGCCATCAAGACATGAAGTTCAGATACACTCTTGCCTGAAGTGATGGCTAATAATAACACAGTCTTCCAAGTACAGTGTTGCAGGGAAGCTGTAGTTGCAGGTTCAAACAAAGCCATCATGAGTTTTTCCAAGACAAAATTGAGATCTCAAGGAGGAGGAACTGGCTTCTTGGGAGATCTGATGTGAAGGATGCCTTTAAGGAAGAATTTAACCTCCAATTTAGAGGCCAAAGGTGGAGACAGAGGCAGACAAACAGAAATGGCTGATAGATAAGCTTTCACAGGGGAATAAGTCAACCCAGCCTTCAGTAGTTCACCCAAGCAAGATAAAACCAGGGGCACATCCACAAAAAGTGGGTCTGGTTTATGAGAAAGACACCAAATGGAAAACCTCTTCCACTTGGATAAGTAGGATTTCCTAGTATTAGGTTTTCTGGCCTCCTCCAGAATCCTAAGCATGTCCTCTGAAACGAGGTATATGAAAGGAATCAGAAACCTATCACCCACAGTGTCAGAAGTAGAGCTGACAGGTACGGGTGTATGACAGATCCCTTGTCTTCTGTGAGAAGATCCACCCTGAGAGGTAACTTGTGATGATTGCCCTTAGCTAAATGCAGAACAAGCAGGAAGCAGTGCTGTCTTGGACAAAAGGGAGTCACCAGCAATATTTTTGGTTTGCCATGTTGAATCATCAGCAAAACTTTCTGAATAAGATGAAAGGGGGGAATGCATAGAGAAACATCCAATTCCATGAGAAAGAAAGGATGCCCACCTTCCTCACCAGAGGGTCTGGAACTCAGGCACAAAACTTTGGAAGTTGTCTGTTCAAAGGGCAGGCAAAGAGATCCACTTAAGGAAAACCCCACTGGTGGAGAATGTCCAGAAACACATCCCTGTAAAGCATCCATTCATGGGACTGAATCATGGACATGTTCAGAGTGTCTGCCACTACATTTTGACTGGAAGAAGTGTACACTGCCTGAAGGTTGACCTGGTACTGAGTTGCCAGTTTCCATGCCATGAGGGTTAGCTTGCACACAAGGTATGATTTTGTGCTCCCCTGTTTGTTTACATACCAAAGAACTGTGGTGTTGTCTGTGAACAGTTTTATAGGGCCTGAATGAAAAAATGAGTGAAAGGTCTGTAAAGCCAACAGCATAACTCTCATCTCTTTTATGTTTATGTGCTCCTTCCTTTGAAGTGGGGACCAAAGGCCATGAACTTTCCAGGATGCAAAGACTGCCCCCCAACTTATGTCTGAGGCGTCTGTGAGCAGTTCCTGAATTGGAAGAGGAGGATGCAGTGGAAGGCCTGGGCTCAGGGAAATTTGCTGAATATACCAACGATGTTCCCTCTTCAGACTAGGCAGAAGAGGGACAGCAAAGTCCAGTGGGTCCGCAATTTGGTTCTAAACTAACTTGAGGTACCACTTAAATTTCCTCATGTGAGTTTGGCCAGAGGGAACATAGGGATGGTGTACAATGTGAACCCTAGAAGGTGGAGAAACTCCCTGGCTGTAAGAGACTGCAGAGGGAGAAGGTCTTGGAAGAATTTGATTAGAGACTGAATTTTCTGAGGGGGACAGGAAGCCAACATTCAACCTGTCTGGATTCTGCACCCCAGGAAGACATGGTCTTGTGATAGGGTGAGAAAAGATTTTTGGAAGTTTATTGTGAAACCCAGTCTTTGTAGAATAGAATAAAAACTAGCAGGACAACCACGATAGTAGACTTTTAATAAAAAGTATAAAAACCGATACAGTCTTTACAGAATGGAAATAGTGAAACAAAGATTATGCTGTAAGGTCTCTGGAAAGAGTGCCTGGAGCAGGTGATCATCCAAACATGGAAAGATCTGTACAGCCCAGAGTCTACAATAAGCAATCACAGGAGCCAAGCATTTTGTAAATACCACTGGTACCATAGAGAGACCAAAGGGCAAAGCAGAGAACTGAAAATGTGATGAAGCAACAGAAAAATGCAAATGTTTCCTGAAAAGGGGGTAAATGGGAAGGTGAAGGTAAGCATCCTTGATGTCCATGGAGACCATAAAAGCTTGTGGAAGGATGAGGGGTAACAGAGAAAGCATGTGAAAGGTTGGAACCTTCAGGAAGGTGTTGAAGTGAGAAAGATCCAGAATGGGTCTCTAAGGGCCATAGTAGAAACATCTTGCTCTTTGTTGCAGTGGAACTTCTTGAATAGTTCCCTGGGATTTCAATACCTGGAGCACCTCTGAAAGAAATTGTAGCTGCTCTCGAGATGGTTGAGGAATACCCATGAAAGAGTTTCCCACACCAAGAAATACCCTTTGTGGAAAATGGAAAGGACCCATGAATCTTGAGCGATTTGCTCCAAACTGGAAGGGAAAGGGAAAGACACAGAGAGAGGTGAAAGTGGCTGAGAAATAGTTGGTACTCACTATCTGGCTTTTCTGGAAAAGGCTGTTTTTGAGCAAAAGCAGGCTGAGAGGGTTTGGAAGCAGTAGGTTTCCTAGCACTCCTCTTACTTATGGAAGGAAGAGTGTGAGATTGTTTCTAACAAAAGGAGTTTAGGAATGGGAGACACCTATACAGAGCCAGAAGATGCAGTAAACCTACTGGGTGACAAATTTATCTTCACCTTTATCCTTCAATCCCTCTCAATCTACCCTCAGGATATACCATAAAATATAACTCCCCCTACTATAACAAGGGGCCAAGTTATTAATGTTCTCTCTAAGGCCAATAACACTGCATCAATGGGTCCAGACAATATTTCAGGATGCCTTCTAAACAGCATGAAACATGACCTATTAGGCCATCTGTTATTGCTATTTAACTGTAGCCTCCGAACAGCTTCATATCTCACGAATGGAAAACAGCAACAGCCATTCCTCTGCACAAAGGTGGGTCATCTACAGACCCTAGGAACTACAGACCCATAAGTCTCACTAGTCTCATATGCAAAGCCATGTAAATAATTATCATGGAAATGGTCAATAATGACATAGGAAATCTCCAGACACTGGATCCAACCTTATATGTTTTCATCAAGGGCAGGTCATGTCTACTCAACCTGATGGACTTCTTTGAGAAGGTCAACAAAGAAATGGATGAGGGCAAAATGGTTCACACTGCCTACCTTGACTTGCCAAGCAACTAACACAATACCCCAGTTGGGCATTGTTAACAAACTCAAGAGGTTATGTAAAAATCCTTATGTCACCTGGTAGATAGCCAGCTGTCTCAGAGACAGGACCCAGGAAGTTAGAATTGGGTAGTCCACCTCTACAAGGAGGCCAGTCACTAGTGGAGTCCCTCAGGGATAGGTCCTGGGACTGCTCCTTTTTGGCAATTTCTTCTCCGAAGTCAAGGCCAATATCAATGGCTTCTGGCTGATTACATTTGTAGATAATTGCAAATTAGGAGCTGTCATTCAATCCACCACTGAAAAAAATGTTCTCCAGGAAGGGTTGACACAGACAATCAACTGTTGCTGGAGCCATGGACTACAACTAAATGCCAAGAAATGCATAGCAGTTTCCTTCGGGAAGTCATCCATTTCTGGTAACTATCACATTGACAACACACCCCTAAGACCTGACCCAGTAGTCAGGGACTTGGGGACACACACAGACAGTAATCTAGCCTTTGAACATCACTTGTCTGGATCTATATTATAACAATGAATGCTCAAATGAATGAATGTTGTTATATCGAACTCAAAAGTTTGAATTCACAAGAAATTGAACAACCAGAACAGCGATTTTTTTTCCCAGGGGAAAAAATGATGTTCCAAAAAAAAACAAAAAGAAGAAGACATTAAAACATTGCATAATGTGCTCCCCACAACCCCCTACTTAAATATACCAACTCTGAGATCGCACTACAGTGCCGAAAATGGCAAAGTGACAGAAGCAGCCAAGCGACTTCTTTCCCAGGGAAAGAATTTGCTTACATGCCGCTTCATCATTTTGCCTTTTTGACATTTCAGGTTCGACCAAGACACATTCAACAAAATGCGTCTTTGGTCATCTGATAGGAACCCTACTTGCCTAGAAAGTGAGGAAATCACTCTATGCCGTGTAACTTATAAACAAAGGTATGGCATCTAGGTTCAAGGAAGTCATTATTCAACTGTATTCGGTATTCATCAGACCTACCATTGAGTAGAATGCCCCCTTTGGTATGTATCTAACAAGGCATATCCATCAACAGAAACATCCATATAGGTTCCTTGCTAAAAGAATACAGGGTGTAAGCAACATGTCCTATACAGACTGCCTCAAGGCCCTATCCCTGTATTCTGTCACCTACAGGCTGTTAAGGGAAGATAAATGCCTGGCAAACAAGATATTGTCATACCCCACTATGACGGACCTTTTCCATATCCGCAAAACAGATGGCACCAGAATTACACATTCTAAAGGCTTAAACCTTGCCTGTGATATCAATAGTGCAACTTGGACAACTGGATGGCAAACTCTACTGGACACAGGCAGCCTGTAAATGGTTCATATCCAAGGCCCTGGCTTGTAAATGTTTCATCCCTCAAGCCCTTGCTTATCCTTATTAAGGGTACAAAACTTATCAGAAACTTGGGATGCATGGTTATACTGAAAAAGGCCCCTGTGGTCGTTAACCTAGTAAACACTTATGAACCTATCTTAATAACTGCAACTAGTTATTCTTCTACTTCTCATTTGGCACCCCCTCACAAATTGTGCTGCATTGGTTTGGCTTTATGTCTTCCACTCATTCCAAACCTCATCCTTTTATTCTCTCCATTTATTTTCTTTGTCTTCATTCATACCTCTGTAGTAAGCCATAGTGGTGTCTTCCTTTAGATTGCCATGTATTTTCCTCCCATTTCTTAAGACCTTTGCCTATTCAGTCCTCTGTGCTCAATGTGACCACCCATAATGGCACACTTTAGCTCTTGTAACAAGGCCTGGTTCCTTTGCCCATGCCCAGCATGAACCACACCAATACACAGTCACTGCTTGAAGTGGAACCTTGACTTGCAGATTTGTCATCTCATCTGTTTTACAAGATCTAGATCATTCCATCCATTGCCTCCTGTGTGAAATCTTGTTGGCTGAACACCTCAGTTATCCCACTTCCACTGGTTTGGATGATAAAATGCTCTAGTATGCCTCATGCAGGTCTATATCACTTTGTCTAAAAAACTATTTATCGAATACCTCTTTGTCAAACTTTATTTATCGAAACTTAATCTATCAAATACTCGTTTTAGCAAATTTTTTTCAAGGGAAAAAACAAATTAGTCAGCCAACCTAGTGACCATCACAAAAAATACAAAATTTAAAACCCACCTAGGTGGGTGACTGTGCTCCCCATACACCCCCTAACTAAACATACCAACTCCAAGATCACACTACAGTGGGGAAAAGGACAAACTCCCAATGATGGCCAACTAGTTCTTCTCCCCGGAAAAAAAAATCTGTAAAACAAGTGTTCGATGGATTAAGTTTCAATAAATAAAGTTCAACAAAGAGATATTCGAAAAATACTTCATTTGATAAAGTGATCAGGACCCGCCTCAAGCAGAGTAGATGTGTTTTATCGAAACCATTCTCTTTCTTCTTGCTCTTCCTTTAATCTTTACCTTAAACCAAATCGTTATCTTTGGCAGCTGCATTGAACAGACTGTACTGGTTATCAGTATACCACCTTTCCCCTTTTGCAGCTACAAGCATTACTGCTATAAATATGACAATAGGCTCTCCTTCTGTTTCCCTGCTAAGCTCTTGGTTTGTAAAGTTGGTCACTCCCCTTGCCTTGAGGCTGTAGCTTGTGAGTTGATAGCATACAGTAGCATTTTTTGCTTCTGGTTTATAAAATAGTTTCTACTCCATCTTTATAATGTACATTTACACTTTCCACAGAGCACCAGCAGTTATTACTTCTGCACCTTATATGTGCTACATTTTGTACCTATGGTAGGAATCACCCAATGTGCCTTTTTAAATACTGTTGTGACAGCATTTTACTGAACTAGCGATATTCTACCCATTCACAAACAGCAAACTGTGTTTTGGGTTGAAAGATTTGTTTCTGAATCTCTCCCATTGATTATGGCTGAGGACAAAGAGACTTGGGCATAATTTTCCTAAAGGTATGCTTTCACCTTTTGTCACAACTCTAGTAAGGACCTAATGGAGTTGAGAATAACGCCATTACTATGCAGAGTACAGACATTTTGTATATGATTTTGTTGCCATCTGAAATCTTTCCTTGAGTTGCAACATCATGATATTATGTTCTAATACATTAAACACATTAATGCTTCATTACAGAAGGTATTTATATAATGGAAACGCATGTTGTCAACATGTGTTGCAGGCAGAATACTTTACTTTGAGATGCAGCATATGCATGATGCTGTACTGAAACCACAATGTAAGCAAGTGATTGCCCTTCTAAAGATGTGAAGTGTTACTGATTATACATAATGCTTTGGTATTGTATCTAAATTATGGTCTGAAGCCTTTTACTATATCATATTGTCTATATGAGGTGATGGAGCAAACAAATGAGCCTAAAATATTCACAAGCATAATATATCTTTTATAAGACAAACTGCAGCTTCAACCTTGAAAACATAACTAGAAATGCAGTATGTAATCCCTACATGTATAGAAAGGTGATATCATAACTTTAATTTTTCTTTCAATCCACAAACCATTTCTGCACATAGTGGGGATAATAGGTTGTGAGCCCTACTATATGTCACTGGTTAGTTGACTGATGTTCAAAATATCATTGTTGAAAGACTTCTGCAATCTTGTCATAACCATTACACTTGGAGAGTGAGAAGGTGAGTTTCCTCACCTTCTTTCTCTTCTCTGAGTTTGCATGATTATGGAGTTTGGTATATATACATATATGTGTGTGTGTGTGTGTGTGTGTGTGTGTGTGTGTGTGTGTGTGTGTGTGTGTGTGTGTGTGTGTGTGTGTGTCTGTATATAATTCAGGGGTATGCGAGGATTACCATGTCAGAAACATTTTTGTATTTCTCCATCTTGAGAATGTCACAGTCCACCTTCCAAACATATAGAAGTTTTGGGCTCAAATAGTAGAGTATCAATTACATGAGATATAGTTATTCAAAGTATATCCAAAAAAGTTTTTATTTTCATTATTAGAATAATTACAGTAGCTGTAAAGAGGATGAAATCATTATTTTGTTGAATACTGTACATTTGAGATGGATTCTTAAATATAATTTCCCTGTTTAGTCCCCTTGCAGATAAAAATAATCTGACAATGAATTCAGTTAAGAAAAATGTGGAAAAGAAAACTTAGAAAGTTTTACGGTGTAGACTATTAAAACATTCTTGATCTGCAAGCCTATTTTCACTAAGTTATGGAAGACAGTATGTTTGCCTTATTAGTTAAGGGTTTTCCTTCATATCTCCAGGGTCCACTCTTCATTCTCAGCCTCTGTTTACTCTCCATGCAGTTTTCATAATCTCTGCATCAGTTTAGGTTTTTTTCACTTCTACCATACACACGCAGGTTGAATGACTACTCTAAATCTTCAAAAATAGTGAAAAACCAGTTCACTTACCTGGTTAACAAAAAAGTGATATAAACTAAATTTTAAAAAAGATGGTGAAAACATATCCAAATCAATATGGAATTTCATGACTACTGTGTATATGAATGTTTTTGCCGATTACTTCAGTAATACTGGGGTGCATGGAGATTAGAGGGATCTACTCCAAGATCTTTGTAAGGGATAAATTAGCTTAATCTAAGAATAGGTTCCACCCAATTATATTTCTGCTTTAGACCTTTTCTTAAATTCAGTGGAGACAAGCATCTGGATAATAGATACATCGAGTATGATGTCCTTTGGCAAGCGTTATGGATTGTTCACTCCTGATTTTATTCTGGTTTTTATACTGTAAGTCAAAGAAGAGTCAAGACAATGCAATGAAATATCTGATAGATGCTGTAGCAATCAAAGCCAGTCTCAGGTCATTAATCTGAGGCCAACTTCTAAGCAATATCATGATAGGAGAGTGCCTATGTTCAAATTTAGATTAAAAATCATACAAGAGTAGAGACATCATATTCTTTCAAAAACAATGACAAACTTATCTCTACAGATGACAAAATTGGCTTGCTCTATAATTATAACCTTTACAATCAAAAGTTGTAAATAATACACTTCTGAGTAATCCATGAGAAAAAAATCTTCTGATACCTGTAATACAGTGCTGCAGTTTCATTAACTTTCTCCCTCATTCTGGTTTAACAACACAATTGGTACTTCTAGCATCTTTTTGTGATACACTGTAACCTCTCATATTTTACTATTAATTATTACTTTACACATGTCACATTCTAAACTTATGTTACTGAATCTTACACGGCTGATTTATGTACAAATATAAATGATTAACATATGTTTTATGTTTGTCTTCCTGGCTTTGCTGAAAATATTTTACTGAATTCTTTTCATATACCTAAATAATGCATAGCATGTTTTCACATTATAAAATTTGTTTATGAATCTTGATCAACAAATATGACTGCAAAAATAATTGATTTATTTACAATATATTTCTAATTTTTATTTCACACCTTAAATATATAAGCAGTATTTGGTCCTTCAAAACAGCAAATCGTGTAGGCAGTATGGTCAGTCATTAGGCACTTTGGTGTCATTCATTCCGTTGTGTAACAAGGCAGATTAGTTCTAGTAGTCCATGATGGCTTCCTAGACTATCATCATGAATTCAGCAGTTCTGGCAATATTATAAATTTGCTAATTGAGGCTATGTTATAAAACTTTCCCATATTAACTACTTAATGTTAATAATTTGGAAACAGCAACATATTCTGGCTAAGTGTCACTCACTGAATCTGGTTTCCTACATCAGTAGGTGACCCACTACCTATTGTCTAATACCACATTTCCTCTACCTACTACAAATTACTTTTCATATTGCCATGTATTAATGTGCCACTTTTTAATTTCTTCTAGGGTTTCTAATACCATGACTGGAATGGACCCCATTCCTAAGTCAAAGTATGATTAAAGTTCCTGAAATTAGTACTGTTTCAATCTTTCTTGTTAACCAGAAGTGCTCTTCACAGCACCCGTAATGTGCCCAGTATTGACTCCTTCTGCAATTCATACTGTGTTACATTTATCGGTAACATATCTAAGCAAAACTGTAAATTCTTTTTTATAAGACCCGTTGGTCCTACTACTATTGGAACTGTCTAGGTATCCTTCATCCACAGTGTGTTGCAAAACATGATATCTGACTCTGAATGACGTAGGAAGTACAGTACTCCATCATAACTTTTTTATCCTGGTATTAGGCCCCAGTGGTGATCTGATTATGTGCTATGCCCTACTTTAGCTCATAAGTCCAGGTTACTCCCAAAATAGAAACAGCTCAGGGAGGAAGGAATAAAGGAACAAAGATCTTATATTCCAATGGAGAGGTAGGAAATTCAAGCTTGTTATAGTGTGGTGTCATTCTTGGGGAACAGTGTGATTTTTGTATAATAGGCGTCAAGCTCCTGAGAATCTGTGCATACAAAGTGTGCTTACTTCAAGAGTATTCCCAGCACAATGTTCCTGCTAACAGATTTAGCCAATCTGCTCTTCTTATGTCAGGTGAGCCAGTATTTACAGTTAATTTCCATTATACCCCCTCCCCCTCCCCCAGCAAACATCTCCAGTGTCCAGGCTTCAGGAGATTCTCGGTTATAATCCATAACTGGTGCATTATATATTAACTACCACTGTTTTGAAGAAAATATGAATGTATAAAAAGTACATATACACACACACAAAGAAATACAGAACAAATATATATGTACTGCACACACACACACACACACACACACACACACACACACACACACACACACACACCATACACCCCCCCATACACACACACAAATTTGTTTTTCGTGTGTGTGTGTGATTGTGTCAATTTCACAACTAAGTAGTACTTCATAAAATGATGTGAGGAATGAAAACTAAGAAATGTAGAAGCTCTGGTGCCACTGACAAATGTCCAGGCAACCAAACTTTGATTAGTGTCTCAGGCATCTGATAGAGCTGGCTGCACAGGATGGATTTGTCTGGCTTGTCCACCCAAGATGAGGAATATGTCTCTTGCTCACCACTTGGATGACACCTAGCAGGAGCATTAGGTGATAAACTCTTGAAGCATGAGCCTAACAGCAAATGCTGCCAATGTACACATGCAAGTTTTCTAGTGAGCACATGAAGGTGCAGTCTCTGCATCAGGCGGTAGTAACAGAGCTCAGAGAACTGATGTAAAGGATGGGGTTGCTCCATGAAGGGAGGGGTAGGTTATTCCACAGAATCTGCAAGATGGTCCTCTCCCCACCACCTGACTCTCACCACTGTGGAAGCAATGGGCACACTGTGCTTCCTGGGCAGGAATGAATAGGCTGTAGGGCTATCACCTAGCTCTAGGATGCCTAGATCTCACCCCACAGACTGAATAATGAAGGGAGAGGAGCCATTACACCAGTTCAGTACAGGAAAATAACAAAGAACATTTTCAGAGCATAACTTTATCCTTCTTTGTCTCTCCTGTGGCATCAAAACCAACAATACATTTTACCAAACAGCATCAAAATAGAAATCATCATCATCATCATCAGCCCCCTTTTTCCCATTTTTTTCTACATGGGGTCAGGGTATCATGTTAACTGTCGCCAACTCTCTTGACAGAGGCACCGGAAGCTGTGGAAGAATGAGGGGGTGGAGGGTAAGAGGGGCACTTAGTGATCTAAAAAGGGCAATTTTTTAAAACTATATGCTACCACAACATAGGTTCACTTGGAAGACATTTTAGCCAATTTCCCTTTTGGTGCTTGAATTAACATTTCCTGACTGGTCTTACCTATCTCATGACATGTCATTGTGTCTTTCGGCTTTTCCCGGTTAGGGGTCGCCACAGCAGAACTCCGGTCCACTAATGATTGGTGGTTGATTTTTACGTGCCGAGTTACCAGCCCTGACGCACAATCTTCAACGAAGGTACGCCCATTCACGCATGTCTCTACGCAGAAGACGCTTTAGCTGAGAATCGAATTGGACAGCGGCTGATAATTGTATATTAGCCCTAGTGAGAATAAATGTGATCATACTATAGATAATTTGAGGGGACCCATGTAAGGGATGCAGCATTTACGAACTGCTTATATTCATTAGTGGCAGGAGGGGCAGTCCTGGAGGACATTTTCTATTACCCATCCTTAGATCCAAGTTTCATTTGAATATGAACAGGGATGAGCTTTGTTTTACTTGAATGGATAATCTGTTCTGGGACATTGGTAGCCTCTGTGATATATATATATATATATATATATATATATATATATATATATATATGGTTCCCATTCAGAAGCCTGAAACATCATAAGCCTGAAAATCAAAATCCTGAAACCAAAAGCCTGAAAATTCAGAATCCTGAAAACTCAAAATCCTGAAAGCCCAAAATCCTGAAAGACCAAAATCCTGAAACTCAAAATCCTGAAAACACAAATAATGCTAATATGTCACTATAAAGACACTAATATCTACCAACTGACCCTGACCCTAACCCTAACCCTAAGGTCCGTCACTATCGCACACTCACCTGACCAGCCCTAAACCTAACTCACTTAAACCGCCCTAACCCCAATATATGTCACTATTGCATACATGCCTAACCTGCCCTAACCCTAACTCACTTAAACCGCCTAACCCTAAAATAAAACCAACCGCACACTTACCTGACCCCAACGCATGACCTAACACCACAGGGCTAACAATAGCAAAGCCACAATGACATCAGTATGTCTATTTTGTGTTTTCAGGATTTTGAGTTTCAGGATTTTGGTCTTTCAGGATTTTGGGCTTTCAGGATTTTGAGTTTTCAGGATTCTGAATTTTCAGGCTTTTGGTTTCAGGATTTTGATTTTCAGGCTTATGATGTTTCAGGCTTCTGAATGGGAACCATATATATATATATATATATATATATATATATATCCATCTCTCCACAACATTCAGTTTAGATACCTGGACTGAGTATTCCTGATGCCATTTGACTTGCTGATATTCAGTAGATCCATCTGTATTAGCTCGGAGGATGCCTTGTATGCCAGACACATACCCTCTAAGGACTCTGTAGGATACTGAGTATAGTGATAAATCTTTGAGGTGCTCCATGCAAGACCTATTGTTAGGGCTTGTATCCTTTTAGTAAGGCATCTCTGTGGGTATTCCAGTTGTTGCACGGGTCTAGACAGACAGATGCCAAAGTGGGCATTATACAAAATGATTGACCTAATGAGGGCTTTGCAAAGAGGGACAATAACATCTCTAGAGCTAGTCAAAATCAATTTGTTTATAAGCTGTGCAATATAGAAAGACTTTCTTATGACTCTGGGCACACGTTGGTCAAAAGTTAGGTCACTAAACACACGAGTTCCCAAATGCCAAATAACTGGGTCAGTTCTCTGGGGGCATTGTCAATTTGGCAGTTCCCTGAAGTAGATGACTTCCCAAAGGATACGATAATGTATTTCTTGGAGTTTAGTTTCAATTCATGATTCTGGCTCCAGTTATTGTTTGGGACAAACCTTCCTGCATGATGGCTAAGTCATATGGGGATTTAATAACTGCTCCTAGCTTACAGTCATCTCAAACTTAGTCGACCAAAGCCCTTTGGTATTTCTTTCTACTTTTGAGATGTATATGCCAAATAAAAAAGTCTCAACACTGAACCTTGGGGGACTTCATTGGTGACTGGTCTCTTCCCCTATTTTGATCTCCTGCATCCTGTGAGCAAGCATACATGTATGCATTCTTTGATTTACCTTCTTGCTTATATTAACCTGATTGTATTAAATTATATTCCTTGTATAATACAGAACCACTTGCTAGAATGTGTTTTAAATTTGTAGTTTGGAACAGTCTTCTAGTAAGCAATGAAGCAAAATGTATGAACCAATAATGACAAAACTACCCATTTCTGAAAATTTCAACCATAAAAGGCCATGGCTTGTGTACTACAATCCACCCATATCAATAAATATTCAAAATCTCTGCAAAAGTAAGTCATCTAAATAATTCCACATTAAAGTGATCTGTTACTAATGAAGACATTGCTGCTAGCAAACAACTTTATATTTTATTGTTTCATCAACAAATAAAGTGCCTGTTGCCCTTGAAGAATAAATTGCCTATGCTACATTAAAAAAGTGTTAAGCAAGTAATTTTGCAATGGGGAATGGGTGGCAAACTTCTAACAGAAACATAGTTACTAGGTAACTCCTCCAAAGGAGGACATTCGTAGGACTGCAGCATCCACTCCCTTTAAAGTACAACACAGTATAGTATCAGCAATCCAACTGCATACTGTGGGAGTAGAACCCATAGCCTTCTGCATCAAAAGCAAGCATACTACCTGTTGTGCTACTAATAATGCAAGCACCTTTGCATAAGTATCACTAAACTTCTCTTCCCCTGAAGCCCTCAGCTCCTTGTAAAATCCACTTGACACTCAACTAAATCTCTCACCTTGGCAGCACAAGAAATCTGGAAAATGCCAAAACTTACTGGGGGGGGGGGGGGGGCAAAAGCCCAAAACCAAGGACACATTTTAAATATTGCTTGCATAATCTTAGACAGTTGCTAAAATAAAGTGTTTTGTGTTACCATTTGTTTCCTGAAAGATAGGAAGACTGAAACTTAAAGGGTTATCATTATTTAGTGAATTCAGTTCTCACTGATTTGCCAGAAAAACATAAATTTTAAGAGGAACAGTCCAAAAGTATGAGCCAAATATTTTGTGAAAATCTGGACAGTTGAGAGCTATGGATTCAACTCTCTGAATCACAAGTCATGGTATGGGTGGAGAATTCATGCTCTTGTTTGTGCCTGAGTAACACTAACCACCAGGTACACCTAACACCTAACCAAAATCCCAATCCCTCTGAGCTACATGCTCTAGGGACCTAAACCTTGTCACCACAATAAACAGGACATACTGGAGGGATAGATTCCTGTCCCAGAGACTTCCCATAATCTGGAACAGGCTACCGATCTATGTCAAGCAAAGTTCTTCATTAGCATTCTTCAAGAAAAATCTTGATGAGTGGATGGGAAATAGGAAATACACCACAGGGATCACTTCTGTGTCTCTGCTCGACAGTGGCACAGGAAAATAACTTTCTTGGGTGGCGTAAGCCAGGGAACCTTGTTGGCTAGGCTTACATAGGCCCTTGGGCCAATTGCCTCGTACCTACCTATGAACCTATGAACTGGGGCATTTAACACACACACACGCGCACACACACGAGAGGAGAGCAGCATAACTCCTGCAAATAAAAGAACAAAACTCTCCTTACTAGCATGACTATGGCTCTGGCAGCACCAACAGAACAGCGGCAGTATAACTCCTGTAACACAAAGCAATAAGAGAACGAGAACAGCTAGTTTAGTTAGTTTAACTTCTGCGTGCGAATCCACATTAGCATGAAAACTCCAGCTCATTAATTTATTCCGACAGGTCTTGCAGCTATAAAAGTGTGGGGGGGTTTCCCCTCCTCCTGGCTCTATGGTTCTGGCACCTATGTCTCTCGATTCAGTGCCACACTCCTGCCTACTTCAACATTCATGCCTGACTGTCGCAAATCTTCTTTCACACAATCCATCCATCTCTTTGTTGGACATCTTCGCTTCCTCTTATCTTCTTCCTTTCTGTCCCAAATCTTCCTCACCAGAATATCTCCTGCTTTTCTGCATTTGTCCAAACCGCCGTAATATGTTCTCTTTGGTCTTTTCTGCAATTGCAGCTACTTTGGCTTCTGCTCTTATGTCCTCATTTCTTTGTCTGTCCCACAGTGTGCATCCTACCACCTTTCTCAGGCACTTCATTTCCATCACCTCTAGCTTCTTCAACTGCTTTGCTTTA